>NW_009692707.1:0-36261 GCF_000703405.1 Apaloderma vittatum
AGTGTGAACACTGCAGTGGTTATTATGACCTAAATTGTCAGTTGTTTGTGGAGTACTGGATAGTTTTTTAGCTTTTGCATAGCTGAATTAGAGGATCTTCCTGATGAAAACCAGCTTTCTTTAATTTTCTTTTTCCAGTAGGAAAGTTCTGAAGGATTGAAGTATTAATTTTTTAGTTATTATTTATTTTAGTTATTACTTATTCATTTTTTACTTTAGTTTTATGCTTTAGAGTGTATTAATTTTCTTACAGCACTCAGCCAATGGGAGAATAAACATGTTTACATTCATAGGAATGAACAATCTGATTGCTGCGTTTGCATGACAGAACAATATGAATTATACAGAATATACAAAGAGGTTTTATTTTCAGTACTAACATGGATGAAAAGCAAAGAAGCTTTAGTCTGGTTTTAGTAGTTAACATAGGTGATGTAAATATATGTGGTATAATATAAATACTTAAGGCTCATGATTATTTTTTTTTTCGAGTACAGCAAACCTTTCCAGAATGTTTTTCTCATTCCAGCTACAAAGGCAAATTGAAATCAGATGCAAGGTGGATAAAAAAGTAGCAGGCTAATTAGGTGCTATGGTGTAGTGTTGACAGGTTGATAGATCCATTATAGTGGAAATGGTTTTGCTGTAGTGCCTACTAGGTAACTGCTTGTAATAAAACCAAATTACTTTTTAGACTTCGCACGTTTTCTCTCTTAAATACACAGGCACGCATACACGTTTTCCTTTGTTTACCTCTGCTCATGCTTTCCCGGAAACTTCCTCATATGCTGGAAGATCTACATTTGTAGCCAGAAGGCTTGTGGTAGGATGCCCCAGTGTTCAAGGTTTCTTTGTGTTTTCATGTCCCAGCTGGCTCCCTGCTCTCTTTTTCTGTCATTGTCTTGGAAATACTGCTCTCTTGCTAGCTCGTAGCTTATTAGTATGGCAGAAAGATGGACAAGATGGGTAATCTGGAAGCTTTTCCCCTATTATGAGACCTAAGTTGAAAGTTTTTCCTAATATTCCCATTGGTCCTGATGTTTGCTTCATGCTTGTAGTTTTAGAGACCCACTGACATGCTTATATACTGAGTAAGACTCCTCCCTCTACAGGGCAAACTACAGAACCCACACGCTTTGTGCAAGGGTAACTGACAGCACTTTGAAGCACTGATTTGCTATGAAACTTTGTGTATCATCTACTTTTGAGGGGGAACTACCTTTTAATAGTAATACTGACTTTAAAAAACCACACTGATCACTCTGTTCCAGCAGAAAGTTAGAAGATAGCTGTGGACAATCACAACAGTAAGACTGCCTAGATTTTTAATTGAATTATTTTTGTTGTAAATGCTTTGTTAGCCCTTCATTGGATATTCTGAACTGTTTGTATTGCACAGTTGCAATTGAGACAGTTCTTTATTGCCAGCTTGTTTCAGGTTCATTGAGCTCATATGCCCACAGGTCTCTTCTTAAGTGCATCTATTTGTCTTATACTGTGAGTATTTAGCAGTCAGTCAGAGATGTTTAGTTCAGAAGTTTATTTATTGCTATCACATACATGGCTGCTTTGACTTTTCACATTGCTTATTGGATTGTAAACAATAATTGTCACATTTGTCTTCATCCCTAGCCAGGTTTCCTTTCTGCTTACTTTAACAAACAATGCCTTCTGGATTTCTTTATGGCTTTAATCTACTTGAAGATCCTAAGTATTTTTCTCCTAGATAAACAAATATTTTTACTCTTTCATATGCATCAGGAATTCTTAAGATAAGTTATCAAATGGCGGTGCCCTGTAAGGAAGCCAACTGTGGAAGTTCTGGTTGATACCTCTTGACTTCCTTGAAGAAGTTTATCACTTCTACAGGTGAACTTTGGTCTCTTCTCTGAGTGTATTTTGCAATAGTCTTCATGTGAAGACAAGATTTGTGCCACTGGAAGGCACAAGTGCAGATGCCTAGCCTGGTCACAAACCTTTCTGTGGAGAATTAAGTAGAACTTGGTGCCCAGAGTGTTGCAGTTTCACGCTGCAAGCCCAGTTAACTGACAAGCATTTACCTAAGTGTGATTTTTCATAAATTCTTTCTTAATCAGTGCTGTACTTCAAGGTGAGTTTTCTTTTTAGACTGAGAGAAAAACATTTCTGTAAGTTATAGTGGTCTTATAATATGAGGAAGATGATGAATTAATTGCATGACTTGCTTTGGAAAGTCATCTGTTCAAAATTGCCTTCAGAAGCTGTGATGTGTAGAGCTTACAAGCAAGATAAAATTGCAGGGTTTTTTTGTTTGGCATTTTTAGTATAGAGTTTCCACAGTAGTGGGGGAAAAAATAAGATCTGACCCAAAAGCATCCTACAAGAGTAAATAGCTCTTAGCTAGAAGTATATTAGGATAAGAACGAGGCCTCCTTTTAAACAGACTTTTTGTTATTTGCTGAATGGTGTTGCAAATTGATAGGATTTCTGAACTACTGTGATGCACCTTCTCAAAGAAAACACAACTTTAAAACTATGTAAACAGACTAATCTAAAATACTTTTAAATTATTTTCTTACTTGAAATTAATTGGTGCTTCCATACACTTTCATTCTCTTAAGTGCATCTTTGAAATAAGCATTGTGATCCAAGCCTTATTAAAACATAGTTCTAGCTTCCTAATCAAGGACTCTTGAGTTTCTCCCATATTTCTCACATGACAAATGACGCAAGACTTGCTCCAGAGAGAATGCTGAAAAGATTGGAACTGTTTATTGGAAAGTGGAATGTAAAAGGACATAGAAACTTAGAAGCAATACAGCTGGGGAAGATCATTGCTTTTGTAAGGCAAGAATAAAAGATTGGTCCAATAGCATTTACTATTTATTAAAACTAATCAGTAAAAGTCATTGAGCTAAAAAATATCCATGCTGATAAGAGTTCCAGAGAAGAGCAGACTTTTATAGAGATAGTGAAATAACTGTAATAATTCATTGTTATGGTAATTACATAAAGAATTTTCAGGAGAAGATTGTTTCTTCAAAACATTGTAAGCTTCTAATGAAAGGAATATAGAAGATATTTGCCTCTGAGACAAACTTCTGTTCATGTCCACTTCAGCAGACTGTTCTGCAGACAGAAAACTGGATTTTTACCTGTGGCTAATATGATGGCCAGATTTTCTTTAGGAATTTCACAGTAGCGTCTTCTAAGTAAAACTTCGATTTTGTGTTCTTATATTGAAACTTTTGTCATTGACTTCAGTGTAATGAAGTTGGCATTAGAATTAGAATTAGATTGCTGAGCTACTGGCCGTTTGGAAAAAATAAAGCATGTTGTGTGGGGAATAAAGTGACATTAAACAGACTTAAGCAGAAATGTTTTTGTCTTTTCAAGGAGGATAAAATCTCACAACTGTTAAATCAACCCAGAATGTTTAATTTGACCCAGGACAATGTGTATTAGAGAGAAATAAAATAAGCTTTTGGATGTTTCAGAATTTAGTAATTTTCTGTTATTGTTATCAAATGTCTACATCTGGAACACAAAACATTTCTCATTTAAAAAAATAATCATTTTAGCTGCCTGTAAATGACTTTTTTTGTGTTATAAACTTTTTTTTTTTTTTGGTGCATGCAGTATAATCAAAATGTTCTATTTTGATTTATACTGCGAACAAGCAGGAAATCAGCTCTTTTCCTCAAAGAAGACTTCTTAAGAGCAATAACTTGTGTAAATTCTTAAGAGTTAAACTACATGTGAAAGCAATTTAGACAACTGGCTTAAAAGAACAGAGATGAACTTAACTATCTAGAGTATAGCCATCTCATAGTGCTACCAGCCTAGGAAATAAGCAGAAAACATCAGGATGATTAAACTACAATTCTAGCACTTGTAGCAAGTTGTAATGCAACTGGAAGAAAAACACAGAAACCCAGAGCAAACAGAAACCAAACCCTCTTGCAGTTCCAGTGATTAGCTTGATGGTTTACTTCTGCTCTGTTTAAATCTGCCATGAATACATATTTTAGGATGAGGCAGCAAGGTTAACAGTGTCTCAGTGCAAAGAAGAGTTAGAAGAAACCCTCAGAATTCATGCAAATGGAATAAGATATTATTCGGGCTTTTGAAAGTTATGTAAACCATTCTTTGGGCAGATGATTTCCTGTAATCAGGAAGATTTCAGTGCAAAGAAACTTTTCAGTACTTTTCAGGACAATTAAAATTTTTCCATTGTATTAGTGTAGGATGGATACAGCGATAAATAAGAATAAATTGTGTCTTTTAGTGAAAGACCTTGGACTGGCTAAACCTTCAGGAAAGGTCTGTTTTTATTTTCCTCATTTTGCTGTAACTACAAATCATTTTCTTGAAACAGAACTTCTTGACAACATATTTGAAAGTTTGTTTGACTTATGGTTACATTTAAGAACTATGGTAGCTACAACTAAGTATTCAAAAGCCTTTGGAAAAGGCTGAAAAGCCTCCTTTATCATTGTTGTGGTGCCCGAGCAGGACAGTAATCCTAAATGGTAATTACATGACACAAATTACACCAAAACATGCTACCATCTGTGCTTACAAAGAGAGAAAATAGGACAAGGAGAATGGAGAGTAATATGTGACCTTTGCTCAAATAATACAAACCAAAGCAATATATTTAATAGTGTAGAATACAGTTGATTACCAAGGAAGCTGAGGAACAGACTGCTGACTTGGATTCTTGGCTCGAAGGATCATGTGTCAGTGAACTTAGAGATGATGGGGACGCAGAGGAGGATTTTAGAGGCAACTAGAAAGCAGAATGAAATTCAGGAACAGGAGGGGATCTTCAGAAGTCGTGGTCATTTCTCTTCCCACCATTTTGGCTGGAGGGACTAAATAATGATTTAAGCAGCTAAAGGAGACAGAAGATGGGAAGAAATAGAATGGGGTTACACAGAGAACAAGAAATCAGTTCTGCATCTGGCAGAATCCTTACTTGGGTGACTACATTTTCCATTACACTGTCACTTAGTTTCTATGTCATCCCCTCCTTTCCCTCTTAAAATATGAGCTTCTTTCCTCTAGAGGTTTCTGGAGATGTCTCTGAGTTGTCATTCCAGGTAAAATAAGGAAGGTGCATTTCAATCCTTCTTTCTCCATGTCAGACCTCTTTATTTGGGGAAGGTTGGAACTCCAGTTTGGAATCTGTAGCTGAAGTGGGTTAATCCTAAACAGAAAAAGCCCCTTTGCTCTTCACAGACTCCATTAGGTCATTAGGTTCAGTTCAGCTATATTTTAGTACTAAGAATTTCATAACTTGGTATATTTTGGATGTAATTTACTGCCCCAAGACACAATTGATTGTCTCGGGTATATGACTTCATCCATACTAAAAAATATGTTAAATAGTGAGCATCAAAAGCCTTATGGTTAGTGAAAAGAAAATCACTGCAGAATGAGCATCTGTGATGGCTGCCAGAAGGATTATGTTTTTATTAGACAAGAGGGCCAAAAAATGTTGCAATTGATACAATGTTTGGGAGCAGACTTTGAAAATGCATTGAGATACTAGGATTAAAATAATACTCTGCTCATAAAATTTGCATGCATATTGTTCTCCCTCACCTTAAGTGCTGTAGCACCAGCTTTTTATTTTGTAGTATGTTTTATGACCAAGTTTTCTGGTAAGTTTTCAGTGTTCCTCATTCCAACAAAATAGCTAAAACTGTCTGTATTACAAGATAATAAAATTATCACTTAACAAATGTAACTAATTTCATATTGCTAAAATACCCAGAAGAATAGGTCGTTGGTAGCAGAGTGTGAGAAACTGTTTCCTGTGCCAATTAGAGATTCTTTACATAGAATTTGACGAAGTAATGAGTATGATGTGTTATTACTGCAGAGAGGAAATACAGTTATTCAGCCAGCATTCCCAGAAACAAGCATCTCATTTTAAAAATCGTTATGATTTAAAACTCTACATTCTTATTTTGCTTCTTTGATGTGTTCAAGTTGTGTCCTCTTCCTATTTCTGAATGTGGAGGTTAAGTATGACCCTTAAAAGATATCTAAGCTTGTTTCTGCAAGAATAGTTTAAAGTGACGTTGGTATCCCTGTATCCTTTCATCACAATATTTCAGTAGATTGGCGTGTGTATTTAATTGTACAATGGTTAAATAATTCCCCGTTCAGTTTTTTGGGTCAGAGACTTTGTAGGAGTATCTCAAAGATACGATGGCTGACATCTAGTTCCCATCAGAAAGTTGGAAGTTAGACTTCTGATGCCATTTTCCAACTCTAGTATAGAAGGCATCACTATGGCTTGTAAAGACTTTAGAGTTGACCATTACTTAATAAGGTACAGCAGAATTTCCTAGCCTTGCTCTCTTTTGTATGTAAACTTTATGAAAATTATTTAAACATCAAGTAAGTTTATATTCCCACAAGTAATGGCTCTGGGGTTTTGTGGTGTTTGTTTGTTTTGGTTTTCTCCTAAACTTGGTTAGTTATCATAGGAGCATGGCATTTATAATGAGTGTTTCGTGTTTAAGGCATTAGTCTTAGAAACTTGATGCACAATTCTCAAATCTGATGTATTCTTCCTTTATGATTGTAACTGCTCTGTGCTTCAGCTTCTTTTCTGTAAAATAGAAAAAGTACTACCTCACCACTTGGCTTTTTTTTTTTGTTTGTTTAGACTCTTAAAATATCTGGGAGAAGAAATGGACTGCATGACTGCAATATTCTTGCTAGTAATATCTTTACTCTGTGATATATATATAGTGAATGCTGTACTTTCTTCCTTACATAGGAGTTATTTGGACTCGGTATGCTCTGATGATGATGCTGTATATGCTGGTCTATAAGAAACAGGGAATGAATGTCACTGTCAGAGGAACCATTTCAGAAAGTTCTGTCAAATGGAACTGTTGAGTACTCTTAAGTAGTGATTTTTTACTATGGATGTAAGCATCTAATGAGTAAAGCTCAAGGCAGAACTCCCACTGACCACGGTAAAGCTGATATTTTACCTTGAAACTTGTAAGTTAACTAAGGAGCTAGTCAAAACTCTATGATAAAGAAGAAAATGCCCTTCTCTTTTTGTAGAGGAAACATACATGGCATAAACTAATTGAGCTGCATAAAAATACATGGCTGGGTCATGCTTATTTTAAGCATGATTTAGTGCACTTTTCATCTGCAAGTTATAAGGTGCTTACCTGAGGTAAGTTGGATTTAGAAGGATGCTGAAACTAGAAATATGATACTGGCTTACAGAAAGATTCCTAAATGTTGTTTTAGGTATACTTTTTTTCCCACCACAGAGCACAATTGTCAGTTCAGGGGCTGACACAACCACAAGGGTGTTAATTCCTCAGTCAGTTTCTTTGTAGTCATGAGCCTGTGTTCAGGGTCTCTTACTGTGATTGTTCTGCATTCACCATTATCACAGAAACGTGATGGGATGCCTCACATGAGTAGAATGCTACAACTGATGGCTACAAACTCTTTAGGAGGGATAGGCAAGGAAGGATAGGTGGGAGGTGGCCCTGTATATAAAGAATAGCTATGAATGTGCCGACCTGGAGTATAGTGATGGCAGGGTTGAGTCTATTTGGATTAGGAATACGGGCAAAGCCTCCAAGGCTGATGTGGCTGTTGGAGTCTATTACAGGCCTCCCAACCGGGAATATGAGGTGGATGAGATTTTCTATAAACATCTGGATGAAGCCTCTCAGTCGCTGGCACTTGTTCTTATCGGGGACTTCAACTTCCCTGATGTCTGCTGGAACTACAACACTGCAGAGAGGGAACAGTCCCAGAGGTTCCTGGAATGTGTCAAGGATAACTTCCTGACACAGCTGGTGAGTGAACCAACCAGGGAAGGAGCCCTGCTGGACCTGCTCTTTACGAACAGGGAAGGTCTGGTAGGCGATGTGATGGTTGGAGGGTGTCTTGGGCACAGCAACCATGAAATGATAAAGTTTTCTATACTTGGAGATTCCAGGAAGGGGTGCAGCAAAGCTGCCATTTTGGACTTCAGTAGGGCTGATTTTAACTTGTTTAGCACTCTTACTGCCAAAGTTCCTTGGGAATCAATACTTAGGGGGAAAAGCTGGGCTCTCTTTACGAAAGAGATCTTGAAGGTGCAGGAGCAGGTCATCCCCATTAGCCATAAATCCAGCTGGAGGCATAGACAACCTGCCTGGCTTAACAGGGATCTTAGGCTGGCACTCAGGGAGAAAAAGAGGATTTATGGCCTTTGCAAAAAAGGGCAGGCAGCTCATGACTACAAAATTGTTGTGAGGCTATGTAGGAAAAAAATTGGAAGCTCCAAAGCCGAGCTTGAAGTTCATCTGGCCTCTGTGGTTAAGGATAATAAGAAAAGTTTATATAAATATATTAACAACAAAAGAAAGGTCAAGGAGAGCCTCCATCCCCTGTTAGGTGTGGGCAGACGACTAGTGACATCACGCAAGGAAAAGGCTGAAGTGCTTAATGACTTCTTTGTCTCAGTCTTTATCAACAGGGACAGTTCTATAGAGAGAATCCAACTCCCTAAGCCAGGAGACTGTGACAGGGAGCGGGAAGAACCCTCCTCCATTCCAGCAGGAAATAGTTACTGACCTGCTACAACGTTTAGATGTTCGCAAGTCTATGGGGCCAGATGGGATGCACCCAAGAGCACTGAAGGAGTGATCACCGAGCCACTCTCCATCACTTAACAGCAGACCTGGCTGACTGGAGAGGTCCCATCAGATTAGAAGTCAGCTGATGTTACTCCCATATATAAGAAGGGACAGAAGGGTGATCCAGGGAATTACAGGCCTGTCAGTTTAACTTCAGTCCCAGGAAAGCTGATGGAGCAAATCACCTTGAGCTATATTATGAGACACATGCAGGACAGCTGGGTTATCAGGCCCAGTCAGCACAGGTTCATGAAGGGCAGGTCCTGTTTGACTAATCCGATCTTCTTCTATGACAGGGTGACCTGCTTACTGGCTGAGGGAAAGACTGTGGATATTGTCTACCTTGACTTTAGCAAGGCATTTGACACAGTTTCCCACAGCTTTCTCCTAGAAAAGCTGGCTGCCCATGACCTAGATAGACATATTCTTGCCTCGATTAGGAACTGGTTGGATGGCCGAGTCCAAAGAGTTGTGGTCAATGGAGTTAAATCCAGTTGGCGGCCGGTCACGAGTGGTTCCCCCAGGGCTCAGTGCTGGGACCGCTCCTGTTTAACATGTTTATCAATGACCTGGGTGAGGGGATGGAGTGCACCCTTAGTAAGTTTGCAGATGACACAAAACTGGGAGACAGTGTCGATCTGCTGGAAGGTAGAGAGGCTCTTCAGAGAGATTTGGACAGGTTGTGCCCAGGTGGCCAAGAAGGCCAATGGCATCCTGGCCTGTATTAGGAACAGTGTGGCCAGTAGGACCAGGGCAGTGACTGTGCCCCTGTACTTGGCACTGGTGAGGCCGCAGCTGGAGTGTTGTGTGCGGTTCTGGGCTCCACAGTACAGGAAGGACATGGAGGTGCTGGAGAAGGTAGAGAGAAGGGCAACCAGAATGATTAGGGGACTAGAGGGTGAGTCTTATGAAGAGAGGCTTAGGGAGCTGGGATTGCTCAGCCTTGAGAAGAGGAGGCTGAGGGGTGACCCTATTGCTCTCTACAACTACTCGCTGTAGCGAGACGGGTGTTGGCATCTTCTCCCTAGTGAATAGCAATAGGACAAGAGGGAACGGGTTCAAGTTGCACCAGGGGAAGTTTAGATGGGATATTAGGAAACACTTCTTCACCAAAACAGTGGTGAAGCATTGGAATGGGTTGCTGAGGGAGGTGGTGGAGTCACCATCCCTGGACGTGTTTAAAAAACGGCTGGATGTGGAGCTTCAGCAGATGGTTTAGTGTTGGGGTGGTGTAGGTCTGTGGGTTAGACTTGGTGATCTTAAGGTCCTTTGCAATCTTTATGATTTTATGATTCTATGATTCTATTGTGAGCCCATCAACTTCCTACCAGACTTGTACATGTACCAAGCAAAGGTGAAATTGCATTTCAAGTGTAGTTGACAGCAAAACTTTATTTCAGTAGTGACATAATTTTGCACCTGGCTGAATCCAGTGGGACTTAGCTCCATGACTGAAACCAACTATATTCTTCTGTCTTCATAATGACACTTAGTGCAGTTATCTTCTTGAGACATTTAATTTTTGCCTTTAAGCTTCACTGTTTAGAAATTTAAAACATCCCTATCAATGTTGGAATTTTTCAGTAAAGTAAACTATGCTAGTAACTATGCACAGAGAAGCATATGTATGGCTTACATGCGATCAGTGCCAGCTTTGCCATGAAGGACCCAGAATATCATGCCAGAATGCATTTCACGTGTGAGCTGAGCTTTGCTCCCTCCCTGTCTGTACAGGAGGCTTTCAGAGCCTCCTTCCAGCATCTCTTCCATACAGCTTGTTCTCTCTGTATTACTGTAATTATAGACATATAAATGGCAAATATTTCAGGTGGAAGCCATTTCTTAGACATGTGGCTGTGTCTAAGCAAAGTACGGTGTTGATGTCAGTAGCTCATGACAAAGTTTCACAGTTCCTATTGTAGTGCTTGGAATACTGAGGAGGATGCTCTATATGGTGTATGCCTGCCCACTGAGCATACACAAAGCATTTCTAAATGAATTGCAGTTTCAATCTGCAGTTAGTGCTTCTGGTATATTCCTGTATTTTTGCTTAGCTTCACTGGGTTCGATGGGGATGGGGTGTTCAATGCTTGATCCGCATGGGGTCAAGAAACAGGATTTCTGTGTGTTCTGTACAAATCTTTTCAAGTAGCTGCTCTCGCACCTGCCTCTGTGCACAGCAAAAAATCTGCAGAAACCCGAAGCTAAACATAAAATAAGCACTTTTTACGTTTGTGAAACAAAGGTTGGGGCCTGTCGTGTCACTAGCAGCAGCACAGCTTTGTTTTACCAGATTTTTCAGTTCCAAAAATGCATGCTTAAAAAAAAAAAGAAAAATAAAAAAGAAGATAAATTGTTGAAAGCCACTTTCCTGTTGCTCTGCATGCCTTTTTTCCTTCTGCTTGGCAACCTCCACACCTGCTGTTCTGACTACTAAAAATTGTCCTTTCTTTGTCCTCTCCTCTTAGGCAGAAATACTTATAGGACAAAAGGGTTCACTGGCATTTTTCTTTCCACAGCCTTGTAACTTTCAAAATGAAGTTTTTGTTAACAATTCAGTGCTCTTGGGGCTCCAAAATTTAGTTTTTTTAATTAGAATGGCTATGAGCTAGGGTTGTTGCAGTAGCACAGGCCCACACTGCTCTTAAAACTATCTCTTTAGTGTATTCTTTAAGTTTACAGCAGTGAAAACCAGCGTTTTCTGCTGTGGTGTGTGGCTGGTGTGTTTATCAGGAATGAGGTAAAAGAACAGATGAAAGGAAGTTACTCCCATTTTCTACCACGCAATTTTTCTCTCCAACATTTGGTGTTGGTTCAGGGCTCCCACATTTCCTTTTTCCTTGGCTAGTGCAGTTACAGCTCCTTATCGTGTTATAGTCTGCTTTAAGAGCAGCCTTCGTTTGTGATGTTACTGGGAAACATGTCAGTAGATGAACCATTTGAATATATGCTTGCAGATGTTTTAAGGAGGAAGGCTGCTTCTTTCTCACTTTACTCTGATGGGTGTTTGCCATCATCTCTAATGAGAGGGTAAGCAAGATTTGACCAAAATGTTTCCTGGAATCCAAAGAGTTATTTTCCTCTTAAGGGAACACTAATGGCTAGTTTCAGATATCAAAAGTGAAAAAGTCTTGCCCTTTGAATGAATTCACACACGAGCCAAACCATCTCAGAAATACCAGAACCACTCCCCACATGGACATGGTAAATTAAGTGCAGGATTTTGCCAGTTCACCCCAGGTGACTACCTGGGTCATTTTATTTCTCATAATCCTTGTTGCTGCCAGCACTAAAAGGTTATGTCAACACTACACTGTAGTATAAAGACAGCTGAGCTGGTTCTAGATGAACCAACTTAAATAGTGGAGGCAACCTATATTTTTCTCAGAGGGGAGACAAGCCTACATGTAGGTCTGCGCTAGGACAGCTAGTGTCCTTTCAGTTCGTATTTAGAACTGGCTTGCAGTGCACATTGAGATGTTTTCCATAGGAAAGTTGGAATAATACTGCCAAAATACTTGTAGTGCAGATCCATCAATGTCAGAAAAGCTGCACATTGTGTTGGCATAGTAAAATTATCTTCATGACTAAAAAAATAAATGCTAGTTTAACCACAACTGGCAGCTTCTTCCAGCACTCCTACATTAAATCAGAGGTTGCACCCTTTTCTGACTTAGGTAATAGTGCCAGCAAAATTAGCTGGTTTTCCCATTGCAATATTTTAAAATGTGTTAAATAGCATAGTGACAGTTTTGAGCAGGAACACAAGTTATCATTTCCATACTTGCTGGTCAGATAACCATTTTTTAGAGCCTTTTAGAAAGCACTAGCTTTAGTGCTGTTAAGATAGGACATGCTTAAAGTAATAACTTTGCAGGGATTGATGCCTAGTGGTTAGACAGAATTAAACTACAAGTTGGTATCCATACAGGGGCTTGATTTTAAAGGAATGGAGCAACAATTCATATTTATAAAAGGAAACAGCCTTTCTAAAGTTGAAGGAAAGAGGAAAAAATATTAATGAGAGAGGTCTAAATTGCTTGGAATTTGAGATGTTTAATCCTTTTCCCTGAGTCGATTTCAACTTTTGCTTAACTTTTCGTATTTTTTTATTTTTGAGGAAAATTTTTGAAACTGTTTTACAAACCCAGAGTGACGGAAGGTTAGAAACCAATCTGTTTAGACAGAGATAAAGATTAACAATGTTCAAAGATGTGAGAAAGGAATAAAATTTAGATGTCAACAAACTTTTCACAGGAAAGTTAATTATTCAGAAGATGCCATTTTGAAAGGGAAATGTATCAAAAGTGTTCCCGCAGAGACTATAGGTAGTTCTTCATTTTAATATATATATGGCTGACAACATTTTGGTGAAACCAAAAATTTACTCACACTTTCTTTTTGATAGATAAATAGTTGATATATTACTTTCTTCTCAAATAGATAATAAAAATATGCTAGCTAGGTGTATAGATACACATATCCTCAGATTTTAGAGCTATGCTGTAATATAGAGATGAGTGATACTTGTCTGTTTGGGTTTGGGAGATTTTTAAACATGCCGGTTATAAAACCTCTAATCTTACCTTCATAGCTTCTTTTATTTCTCAATAACTCTTAAGAACTACATAGACAAACTATTTCCAATAAACAAGTAGAATTTACATAATTAATTTAAGACTTGGAAATCATAATATTTTAAATTAAAGTACATTTGCTCTGGTTCTGTACTGAGAGTGACTCAAAAACACAAGCTTACGTTTCCCTAGAGAGGTGCTTTGCAGTTCTCAAAAGCTAACATAACTTGATTAACAATAGAGATTTGTAATCACTTTAAAATTAATCCTGTCCTTTTCTCAGGCTCTCTTAGAAAATTGTTACAAAACTATGTATGTTTCCTTATCATTCCTGCCTCATGGGAGACCAAGAGCATTCATCATTTCAGAGTGAAAGTTTACTGTTTCAGATTGCTTTGTTCTATGAATAGACCAGACTTGATAATTTCATTTTACTATATTTATTTATTAATTCATTAATGAACTACTCGTTTCAGCTCACACAACTGGCTAATATTAGAAGTTCAACAAAATCACTTAGCTGCCTGGTTTGACTCAATAATCCAGATATGCATCGGAACCAAGTTTAGTTCATGAAAAGTAAGGTTTCTGAATGACTGCAACAAATATGTCAGCTTCCTACACTCGTGCTGATACAGTACATGCAAATGAGAATATTTGAGTATTTTGGTCTCTTAACAAAACCAAAGTGATGCTCAGAGAATTAAGAAAGGTTGCAGCTCTTGGCTGCTGAAAGAATTTTGCTTATGAGAAGTGAGAAAGTTGCCACTAACTAGTAGCTGAAGTTGGTTGTCAGTGTCAGTAAATCATCACAACTGAGGCTAGAGTTTTTACATAGCAGACTGTCTTCCCAAAGCAGTTTAGGCACTTTTCTCCAAAATGAGATCTAACATATACAGTGAAGGGCCAGCTGTAGCACAGACGACAAACTAACATTTTCTGACCTTCAGCAATAAATCCAGGAAATCAAATACTTATGCTACTAAATGGAAATGCGTAATGAATTGCACCAGGAAATTGATTACCTGAAGTTTAATCACACTACAGCTACATTGCAGTAGTATCTTTAGTTTTGTTATGGAGATGGTGAGGAATTTGGCTGTCAATAAAGATTTTATGCTATTTTAGGGAAGTTTCTAATCACTTAGATTTTGCGGTTAAACGGTCTGAATGTACCACTGATGCTCTAAAATTAATTGTCTTCTAATAAAGGAATCCTTTAACATCTGTATCAGATTCTACTGCACTATGTAGTCAGGGTGGGAACTGCTAAAATCCATTTCCAGCTTGCTTGCACTTGTGTGATGTGTCTCTCAGGATGTAGGTGTAGGACAGCTCGCAGTGGCTGATTAAATGTGTTGGTGAAAAGGGAAAGGGGCAAAAGAGGCAGGAGCTGAATGAGCAGCTTTGGTAGTTGCAACATGTACAGTTTTCTTGGCCTTGTCCTGTTAGTAACATCTATAGCCTACTGGAAGTTGAAAAGGTGGTCTTCAGGCTCTACTCAGTAGCATTATTTTTTAGGACTCATGCGTGCTTTCGTAACTGTTTGGAGAATAGCTGAGGGGGATAATAAACATGGGAGGGTGAAACAAAACAAAGCAGATTATATTTTCAATATTAAAATTTATAAAATAAGGGGGAATAATTTCACGACCAAGTTAGCATAAAATAAATTTGCTCATCTTTAGCAATACTAAAACCCTAGCTGCAGTGCTTTATCCACAGTTGTCTAGACTCACACATGCTTCTCTTCAAGCATATGTGTAGTAAAGTGTTTCTAGGGAAGAGACACTGAGTAATGTTAATGCTACACTATAATCCAAAAGATTTTCTCCAGCAGTTCCTTTTTGTAGATTGCTTCAGTTGTTTCAAGTTAGACAACTGTCAACTGAAAACGCATATCTGTTTTTCATAAAGATTTTCTTGTGGTTATTGCAGTGTAAAACCACATGTTTTGTTAATAATCAGGTTTTCTTTCATGCCAGTTACGTTGCTGCCTTTAATAAGACTATAACTTCATTGTAACAGCATTCATGAACTCATACTACATGCATTTTTAAGCCTATTTTAATGTGAAAAAGTGAACAGAGCTGGACTAGAAGCTGGGCTTGGATCGCAGTCTTCTCTTTTCCATCTAATTTTAAACAGCTTTCACAACCGTTGTCATTGTCTCAGCCATATTCATACCCTTACTGCTGCAACAGTGCAACCAGTGTCGCCTGTTGTCTTCAGATGAGCAGATAGGTTGAGAGGAGACCAGTTCCCTGCTGGTGATTCTCCTTGTCCCGACAGCGTAGGAAGTGGAGCAAAACAACTACGTGTCTGAGGTTAGCAAGGGTGTCTTCCAGGAAGAGACTGGGGAATAAGAGATGATGGAAATTAGAGCTTTTTTAGGGATCATTTAGTCATAACTGTGAAAGACAACTATGTCCCAAGAGAAGGGAGGGAGAATGGAGGGAAGCTCATCTCTGTAAGTGCAGCTGTGACCTGATTTCCCAGGGTGATGTCACTGGTACAAAGGCTGGAGAGCCTGCTGGACATGAGAGTGAAAAGAGGGAGTCATCCTCAGCTATGTCACATGTGGTGGCATGTTTTTACCAATACAGTTATGTCTATATGTAGATGTACCTATCTTGGTAAAACAGTCACATACCTGTGTATCTTTTGATTAACTATGAGAGTTAGCAGAAACTCTGTGGCTCTCTGCACTTTTGTAATGCTGTAGTTTTATTTACCTTGGAAGAGTTGAAAGCTATTGGGGTATTTATTAGGATCTTCTTGGCACTGAGAAAATATAAACACCTGAAATCAAAATGACACTAAAGTTACACGCACAACCTTCCTATAAAGTGCAGAGCCAAATTTAAGACTTATAGGAGTTGTAGCAAATATGGGTTTTTTAGGAAAGATTATAAGAAGTGGACGTTGTTAGCTTAAGAAAAGGCTGAGTGAAGATATGATAACACTTTTTGCATGCATTAATTAAAGACTGATGCAAAAAGGGATGTAACCAATGTATCTGTAGGTAAATCATTCTCCAGCTCCACTGGCAATAGGAAGGGCTTGAATCAAAGCAATGAAGCTGCAAGTTAGACATAGGAAAACCTTTCTAGCCATGAGTTAGAGAAACACTGAAAGGGAATTGCTTGAAAAGCCTGGAAAACCCTTCTGATAGTGGAAATTCTGTTAATTTCTGCTAAGAATGGTTTAGATGTACTTAATCCTCTGACAGAAAGATGGATTAAGTGATTTCTTGAATCGCCTTATTTTCCGTTATTCTATGCAGAGAGATAACTTGTGAGGCAATGCTAATGTATTTAATAAATTCCCTTGCTAGCTTCTTTTGTTCTCTCCAGTAACCAAAAAAATGCAAAACGTGCAGTGTTTTTCAAACATCTCCTCTAAACATAGCTTTTCTTTTCTTTCAGAGTGAGGAGAAAATTATTTCTATGTAAAAATCTTGCCACATGAAATGGTTATTTCTCTTGGCAGCTTCTTTCCAATGATTCCCTTCAAGAGCTAGATAAAACTATAAGGATAACCAAAGCAATGTGCATAGCAGCAGAATAAAAGCTAAAATGTCATGGCATGTAAATAAAGAGTAAAATCTGGTATAATGATCTGACATAGATCTGGACCCTGCGCTGAAAGTCTGTAGTGAGGGGGGAGGTTCAAGGCAAACGAGTTCAATTTCTTTAGTGGTGTTGAGCTCAGAAGTTCTGGAGCAAGTGCAGGCTTTTCATCAGCAGAAACAAAAAGCCACCACCTACTGTTCCTCATATTAATGTCTATTCTCCTTCATCATAACATTACAGCATCTTTCCTTTGAATGTGGCCGCCTTTGAATCATTCATTGTTGCATCTTCTGCAAGGGAGCTTTATTCCATGAAAATATAGCAAAGCACTTAAATCACATAGTAAGGACCATTTCTTCTATTTAATAGTAGATATGTTTGAAACTTAGAGTGAAAAAAGGCTCTAAAACTGTGATCCCTCAACCATTTCTTTAGTCTACTTTATGATGTAGCTGTAGAGATACTTGTGATTGCTAGCAGAAGGGAGGAGGTGGTGTGAGGCTAAGAATCTCAAAGGATATGGAAAAGGATGGGCATTCTCCCTCCCTCCACAGTGACCACAAATAAGCCTAAAATGGTGCACTAAAAGTTAAAATTGGTGCATTGCAGCACCCTTCTAATTGCTGATTTGCAGAACTGGAAAGAAAACCTAATCTTTTAGCCTCCAGGCCCTCAAGTTTTTATTTAAAAACCCAAAAACAAACAAACAAACAAACCCTACAACCAAATCTACCTTTCCTCTTTCCTTCCCATGTGATTCTCTAATAGTAAAGTGCCCTCTCAGTCTTGACTAATAATAATCATGCAACATTATTCAGCTAGATCACTGCTAATTACCATGTTTTCTATCATCTCTGTTCTGCGGCCCAGCATGAGAAAATGCTTTGTACAATGTGGACACTTTTCTTTTAGCATGCCACCTGTTCTCCTGCCCGTCTCTTCTGCCTAGCTGATAGAGTTGTAATAGACAAGAGACATCCTCATGATGCCAGACTAAATAAGACCGCTTTAGTCAGACAAGGGCATGGAAAAAAAATAAATTCAAAATAGTCACGTACTAACAGATTAGTTGTATCTCTGTCCTCCTAAAAATGGTTATACTCAGTTCACTGATCACTGAAGCAGTAGTTATAAAATCAGAGTATTTCCCTGTCATCACAAATACACACATACATATGTAAACATATATCATCAGTTCTGCCACTCATGGCCTTTGATATGTGGCTCTGAGTGCTTTGGTCTCTCACTCTGATCTTCCCAGCTGGCACTTAATAAAATACAAGCCTCACAAGACTTGGATTAAAATGCCAATTTCATTGTTGCCTGTTCTATTGGACATAATTGAATAAATCTTCCCCTCCCTGAAAAGCTTCTAGATTTCTACGTAAAGTACTGATTAAAAAATTACTAGTAAATCTCTATGTACTCAATTACTAGCAAGACTACTTTTCAAAAAACATGCATCTTATTTCCAGTCTCAGTTAGTGTGTCATAACTGAAATGCCTTCTATTTTATTTTATTTTTTCATCATTTCCACTGCCTGGTCAAATTACATGCTAGCAAGTGAAATATTTTATGAAAATCTACTATATTATTACTATCTTCATCAACAACACTGAGAAATAAAATTTACTTTACCATAAGCCCACAGTGAAATGCCTTCATTATTGTTAATTATTTCTTACTTGTATTCTGTATTAACCATTCCATTAAATTTCTCTAGATACACATCATGCTCACAAGCTTATAATCACCTGGATTATCTCATTTACTTCTAAAAATGTCCTTAGGTTTCTTCAGGTCCTCTGATAGCTGCCATAGTCTCCCCAACAAACTGAAAAAAAGGACATATCTGTCCTCCAGCTACCTTTCCGAAAATAAGTGGATAAAATTACACAGAATTGCAAATATCAAATTACAAGCCTTAGTATCAACCCATTAATGTCATCTTAAATTATTCTCGATATGGAAATATTTAATAGTCTTGGCTATACCAAACATCTGTCCCTTCCCAGATACACAACAGAAGTGCTTGTTGATCTCTTTTTAATTAACTACTACTAAAGCCAAGATTTCCCTCTAGTAATGAATCACTATCAGAATTCCTGGTTTACTCAGGAAAAAAATCTTATTCCTTTTATTCCTAACAATATTAGCAATAACTTAGAACAAGTATCTGTGTTTCTTGATTAAATTCCTACATTTGTAACCTCTGGCTTATATTCAGTGTTTGGTTGGGTTTTTTTTCATGCCATTCTAAATTTAATTCTGCTTGGTGTTTTAATTAATAAGATATTCCTTCTGAAAAAAAGGTGGCAGATTTTTCAAAGAGGATTGGTGCTTAGAGAAGTATTCTTAATTAGCGTTCATAGTTCTCTGCACTTTTCTTTTTTCTTCATGGTGTTACGGTTTCTAATTGTTTTCCTCTTGGAAGAACTGATTTATTTTAAAGCTACAAATACAGTGGTTTGGATGATAATCGTGCTTGCAGTTCACAGTACAAACTATCATGATTTCTTGTACGAAACTTAAACTGATTTTTAGGTTTGTGATGTTTTTTGTATGCTAATATGATTTCTTAGAGAATCTGCTTGTGCCAGACAGAGCGCTTTTTGTTAGTGAGAAATCTTTTGTCTCTAAACACTTCATATATAGCACTGTCTCCCCTCCTGTGCCCACATATGTTACTCAGAGTTCAGTTATTCATGATAATGTTAATTTTTACCCCATCCCTTTTTTTTACATGCAGGTGTACTTGTCTTTTTTTTTTGTAATTGACATTTTAATTTGCTTAAATAGGTTGCAGTAGACACCCATTAGTAAACTACTTAGTACTTATGATAAGCACTGATTTCATAAGCATTTGGCATCACGTTGCGCTTGAGCTGTCAGAATCGGTGTAATTTTTGACATAAATTACCATTTTCCTTTCTTTTTTTCCAATTTGTTCCTTTATAAACACCTTAGAACATTCTTTTTAACAACCCAAGAATCGAACTCACCCCACTTGCTTTCAGTAGCACCACCTAGGCTTTCTGGTTTATAGCCTGAGCTCCCAGTGTTATTGTACAAACCGATAAAAATTACCTCTTTATTCTTGTCTAATGTCAGCGTGAGTTCAGGGCGCTGAAGACCTTATACATTTGGTGCTAGGTCTGCATGAGCAGTGACAACAGGGTAGACTACCAGACGCTCCTGCTCATGTTGAGGACAGCACTTACATTGGGACAGTCTCTGCTAGAGCTAGAGAATGTGCAGCTGGTGATGGGGAATCGATGTGGATGTAAGAGGCATTTGGACTCACCCAGTTGTGAGGCTGTTCTGCGAAAAAAACAGGATAGCCTCCTTATGATGGTTGCCAGCCAAACTGCATCATATCTCACCCTCATTTCTAGGAAAACAAGGATTAATAATCCTTGAAATGCTCTGTTTCTAATGAAAAGATATTTTTTGAACTGTTTCCAGCCATCTCCGTTACTTGACCCACTTTCTGAATGACTGCACCCTCTAATGGGGTAAAACAGATTGACTTTCAAAGCAGCCAATTTATTTTTATATTATTTTTATCCTTATAGGCGTAATACAACAGCCCATTCTTGTGTCAATAAAACAAGCACTATTTTGCTGAATGTGTATTACATGGGAAGTGTCAATATCCAGTAGAGACTGTATATGATGTATCTCTATTCTGGGTTATACATTTGGGGTGAAATGAGAAAGGAATTTTAATGGAAACATAGAAAATTGAATTTATTTCACCTCTAAGTCCAGGAAAAAAGTATGTTTTTTTTCTTTGTTTGTTTGTTTCTTATTTTGTGAAGCCATCTCATTTTTACCAAACCTTTGTGGGGAAAGTTTGAACAACGAGTATGAGATGAAGCAGACACCTAACCATGATGCTGTATCTTGTCAAACAGGTAATTCTCTAATGGACCAATGAAAGCCAACGATGACAAGTTGTGGTCAACAGTCCTTGAATGTGCTGATGGTTCTGCTTTCATTACTCTTGTCAGCAGGTAACTTTTTTTATGCTTTTATCTGTCATTGATGTGTGCTGCAGGGAAAAATCAGTTGCAATTTAGTACTGCATTCCTACAAAACAAACAAGATCAAATGGATTGTCAATTTTAAATAAAGCCTCTTTGTATTTAAGAACTGGAAGCTGGAATTTAAAATGCACTTGAAAATTCACTGTAAGAAGGAAAAGCTGGGACACTGATATGGTAAAGCAGGCTGAAATTTTGAAAGAAACAAAGCTACTGTTGTGATGTGCTAGTTTTTCAGCTCATCTAGAAGAAAAAGCAACATCTACACAACTGTAAAATCCAGCCACTTTGCTAAATAACCATCTACTGGAAGCAGAGCAAATGGAGATCCAGTTGTGTTTTTTTATATATGCACACAAGACTCTGTAAGCATGTGAAGAATTGAACTTGGTACTTCAGCTGGTCTTGAGATGAATACATGTTACAATACAATGTAACGTCTTATATATATTTAAAAGAAAAATACATGACATCTTGGTATGCGAATATTACATTATTTTACTGGATCGAAAGAACTGACTGGATCAGGAAATGGTTGGAGAGATTTTTCTCCTGATGTTTGGTAAATCTGGCCTAGATGTTTGCTAGTAGCACACAGAAAGGATTTGTGCAGAAATCTGTTTGAGAATTAGATGAATGCTCTGATTATTAGTTGCATTTGTTGTTGGAGTTATTTATGACATTAAGGCTTTTTTAATTATGAATCAATATTTAAAAAAAATAATTTAAAATATACTTAGTGCAAATAGACTTGATCCTATGAGTTTTTAAACTCAGTACTCTTTATCCTTAAGTCTTTTATCCTCCACTCTTGAGGCAGTTTTTAATCAAAAAGATTTATTTTCCATCCTTAATCTTTATTCCCTTGTGCTGCATCACATCCCTAACCACCGTACTTAAAGTATCCTTGTGCTCCAGTAAGAGTTGCTACTACTCTGTCTGCATAATGTCTATAATACTCTGTGTTAGATCCTCATCAAGTAGTTCAAGTGTGCGTTTTGTTGCCCACAGACTCATTGCTTGTTCGCAAGTGTTTGAGTTGATTTTTGCTAATTATAGTTCATTATTTAGCTATAAGTGACACAGCTCTTTTGCTAACAATTATTGTCAACTAGATTCCTCTACCTAATCTTAAAACACAATTTTCCTTTAGAGTCCTTCTGCTGCATCCCTAGTTATGTAACTGCCCTCTTCCTATGTACTAGAATCAGGCACAGGGTTTGCAGCAGCTTCTTTGTTGTTTTTCAGGTTAAAGTCATTTCAGAGAACTATTTCCCTAATGTATGAATGAAACCAGTTATTCAAGACTTCAGTGAATGTATCCCAGTGATCAAACTTCACAAAACTCTTCCAGCTGCCTGAGTTTCTTCCATTGATTTTTGCTAAATTTGCATACCCTTACCACTCTTTATAGGGGACTTCTAAAGAACTACCGAGATCCCACTTCTCCAACCATTTTCCTCAGGGTGATGATACCTATCTTCCAGTTGAATGAGACACTGTGGTTACACCATGTGTACAACTAGTAGTAGTCAGCTACTTACATATACACACACTTTTTCCCAAAAAAGAAGACATAAAGCTGGTGTTCTGATATTGTTTTTTATCTTAAAAGTACCGCCTCCGAAGGATGTTTTGTTTGAAACTAATTACATATAGCTGTTACTTCTTATATAATTTATCTAATAACATCACAAACTACAGTCTTTGTAAATGTGAACCTTATCTATGCTCCTTGGCTATTAGTATTTTATCTGACATCCATTATTAGCATGTAGAGTACAGGCTTAATTTGAAATCATCACAAGCCTTTCATGCCAGCCTAACTCTGCTCTGTGGGGAATTTTACTGCTGACGTCTGTAGGAGTGGGTTTAGGTCATTGCTAACTCACACATATTTTACAGGATGAAATTTATGATTTATTAGTTTGCAGCCATCATGCATATAAATTTTTTTTGTCTAGGATCAGATTCCATAAAGAAAACTACTGGCTTTATGCAGTGAGAATGACAGGGAAAAAAAAGATGCTACTCTCACTGAAATGATATGAACGTTATTTTTAAACTGAGCTGAAATGAAATCTAATAGCAAGACTCTTTTTGAGTTTCCTCGATTTACAGATTTCTGTCTGTAAGATCATGCTTTACTTCCAAGTCTTTGATGTACTTAGATTCGCAGTCTTACTACTGAATTACAGCCTGGATGCATGGTGAAAAACTGCACTCAACAATCAAAAGTGTAACTTCAACGGACTTCACAAGCAGAATGGAAGTAAGGGCACGAGTAACAGAGAAATTCTCTGAGCCTGGTCTTGGTTGTGTCAGGAGAGAAGCAGTGACAGTGGCAGTGGAGCAGAGGTGTGGCCAGATACCAGGGTCATTGCTCAGAATGAGGATGAAGTTTGGCAGCTTTAGTTCTGCGGTTAGGGTGAAAATTCAGTTGCCTAACATGGGCAAAATATTCTCAGGGCATGGACAAATAATGCTGAAAATAAAGGCTTTAGTTCAGATAGGTAGGCTATGACTCAGTTTAAAAAAGGGATGAAGTTGAATGGAGAATACTGAAACTTCAGACTGGTTTTATTTCAGTGTTCTCAAGATCACAATAACATGCAATTTTAGGGTTTGTGAACACTTACTAGCTGCACAAGGAATGCATAATAAAGGGAGAAGCAGCATACGGTCATACCAGAAGAATACCCTTTCTGACCACTAACTCAGATTTGTTTTGCAGTCATGTTGATACTTATGTTCATTTAATGGATTGAAGCATTTTTATAAAATCAAGAGATGACAGCAAGGCTTACATTGACAAGCAAAAATTGACAGATTATTTGCACATTACAGTATTTTTAATTTGAAGTAGAAAATGAATGTCTATATAGCAGAATTATCCAGGATCTCAAATAGTTGCCATTGTGCTAAGTAAAATGCATACATGTTAATGTTTCTTTGGTTTGATAAGGAAAGCTTATAAAGAGCAGCCATTCTGAAAGCCTTGTGGCTTTAAAAATTTAGTAGCTGAATAAAAAATTTAGTCAGCATTACACCAATCTCTAACGGTAAACAGATGGGGAAGTAACAATTTGGTGTACACTGGCTGTTTACTTTTTTCAGGTAGAGTAGATAAGTCTTGAGATGAGCTTAAATCAGTCATTCGAAGCATGACAGACTGATTTTCTCTTGAAATTAGTACTTATTAGTACTAATTGGAAACTATGAAAACTGTTGTATGGAAATAGTTTGTATGGAAACTATTACCTATTCAATACTACTTTTCAAAAATAGTATGAGAATTTTCACATGCAACTCCACTTAAGATACAGCTGCCATCTTTACAGCAGACAACTTTAGAGCCTTTCAGGTACAATACTTTTGTCTGAAGTATTTCTGTAGAAGTAAGACTCTTTACTCCTCAGGATTTAAGCAAAGTTATTTTTCAGAAAAAGTACTTTTAAAAAATAATTGCAATTTATTTATTTGCTCCGATTCTCAGAGAAACAAAGACAGCAAGTAAAATTGCACAGAATGCAATAAACTGATAATTTTTTTCACTGTGTAGTAAATCTGACTGGGATGGGATTCATTTTCTTCACAGCAGCCTTTGTGTTGGTGTCTTTTGGATTGGTGACCAAAACGTTGGTAACACACCAATATTTTAGCTATTGCTGAACAGTCCTTACACGTGGTCACGGCTGCTTCTGTTTCTCACTGTGCACCCCTGTGAGGAGGCTGGAATGGGTAAAAACCTGGCAGGGGCACAGCTGACCTAAACTGGCCGAAGTGATATTCCATACCAGGTAACAGCATCTCAGCAATAAAACTGTGGTGGGACTTTATAAAAAAATTGCTTGGAAACTGCTGGTAGTGAGTGATTGTAGGGTGTGTTTTCCTGTTGTTTTGTTGGGGTTTTTTCCCATTTATTAAATGGTCTTTATCTTGACCTACGATTCTTCTTGCTTTGCCCTTCTGATTCTCTCACCAATTCCCCTAGGAGGAGAAGTGAGCAAGCAGCTGCATGGTGCTTTAGCTGCTTAGCAAGATTAACTCAGCACAACATTGACTACCAAATTCAGACTGTAATTAAATCATCATTTTATGTTCTTATTTGTTCGTTTATTTTAATCACTGACACACATTTTACTATTCAAGGATTTGCTTAGACTACATTTTATTACAGACATCACTCTTCCTTTGACCTAATGGTATCCTCATTCTCCTATCATTCGGTAGTCCTTCCCCCAGTTTTTATCCCCAAAGAAATTTGGGGTTTATTTTCCTTTAAAAATGGGCAAAGGGACCCATCTAGGTATTGGGGATGCTTTTACATGTGCTGTTGAGTAAACCTCTTTGTGGTGACAAACAAGCTAAAGTTTAGGTACCTAATCATGTGCATCTAATATCATTTGACTTGGCCCAGATCATTCATGGGTGCAGTGGACCTGCAAGAGACCTGCATCTCCTCCACCAAAAGCTGCAGACCAGACAGAACAGCCTAGGGAAATCTTAGCTGGGACTGGAGACCTGTATTTAAGTAATGGAATCAAGTTCCTGTTTGTGTTAGAAATCAAATACTAAATTAGAAGTTCTATTTAGTTTATGAATTTCTGCTATACTACCTGTTTCTTCTGTAATTTTCTAGATTTAACTTTTCCAACACCAAATTATACGTAGTTAAAACTAAAGTGATAATGGAACAGAATACAACCTCAGCAAGCTTCCTGTTGATACACAAGTGGGATGAGCAGCCCAGCCACAGGGTTGTGCTACTGTCCAAAGGGACGTGAACAGGCTGGAGAAGTGGGCTGACAGGAACCTCGTGAAGTTCAACACGAGAAGTGCTAAGTGCTGCACCTTCCTGATGAGGAACAACCTCAGACACTGGTATATGCTGGGGGGCAGCTGGCTGGAGAGCTTTGTCTTTGTGAGAGCTTTTGTAGGAATGCTACCAGGAGGTCAAGGAGGGTGGTCCTTCACCTCTACTCAGCACTGGTGAGGCCACACCTGGAGTGCTGTGTCCAGTTCTGGGCATCCCAGTACAAGAGAGAGAGGGAGTCACTGCAGAGAGTTCAGCAAAGAGCCACTAAATGATGGCTGTGATGAGAGCATGTCTCATATGAGGAAAGGCTGAGGGAGATGGGACCATTCAGCCTAAGGAAAAGAAGGCTTAGCAGGATCTTATCAATGTGTATAAATATCCAATAAGGGGACATAAAGAAGACTGGACCAGGCTCTTATGGGAGGTGCCCAGTGGTGGGGCCAGAGACAATGGGCACAAACTGAAGCAGAGGAGGTTCCCTCTGAATGTCAGGAAACACTTTTTTATTGTGAGGGTGACTGAGCACTGCCACAGGTTGCCCAGAGAGGTTGTAGGGTCTCTGGCCTTGGAGATACTAAAAAGCAGTCTGGACATGATTCCAGACAACAGGCTGTAGGTAGCCCTGCCTGAGCAGAGAGGTTGGACCAGATAACCTCCAGAGGTCCCTTCTAAACACTGTTTTTTATTTTTTTTCAAAACTTAATCAATCCTGGAACATTTTCATTATTGCTACCTTAATTAAGGGGAGTTCAGGGAAGTAAGTACTTCAAACAAATATATGTTTGTGCACTTATATGCCTTGTGGATTTCATGAAGAATTTGAATATGCTGATGTGTTGCAAGAGTTACGGAGGGTTTTGAAAACCTAAGTTTTACAAAAGATGATTTATTTACTGATCATAGCATCTACTGATTTGAAACACACGTTTTTTTCCCAGGCAGAGCAAAAGCAGATATGTAATTAGTTTTCTCATTATCTGTGTTGCTTTAGAAATAGCATTTTTCTAGCACTTTCAGTTCTTGAGTGAATTTATCTACAAAAGAATTTTCACTTGTGTTAAAGTCATGATGACAGGCATGTATGTGCATGTGCCAGTGTATGTATGTGTGTGTGTGTGTGTGTGTGTATATATATATATGTGTATATATATATATATCATAAAATAGTTTGGGTTGGAAGAGACCTTAAAGATCATGGAATCATAGATCATCTAGTTCGAACTCCCCTGCCATGGACAGGGACACCTTTCACTACATCAAGTTGCTCAAAGCCTGATCTTTACATCTTCTATCATTATATTGTGTATAAAGGTAAAATGCTTAGAGTGGTTTTCTATCACTGAGAGGGCATTACAAGTTACTTTATTTTATCTTAAGTTTAGTATTCTGGTTTTTGTTCGAGGCCTGCTCTATACATATAAATAAAGAAGTAATCTCCACTGTCACAATTGTTAAAATGTGACTAGACCTACAGAAGGAAGCTGAGAGATTCTTGAAATTAATATCTTTTATAAAATTGAGAAACAAAAGTGTTAGGTGTAGGCTTTTTTAAGCAACGTGGAAAGATAATGATTAGAGGTTAAGATGCACAGGTGAAATTGCAGATCAACAGGGACTATGTGCAGAGAAATACATTACAGTTATGCTAAATACATGCAATTCATTATCTGTAACTTCTTATGCTGGTAAACTGGTAGAAAAATCATACACCAAGTAACAAGGGTTAATTCCATCTTTAATAATTAGTGTGAACCTTATGAAGTGCAGTTACCCTCAACATCACTGTGCCTGTGTTCTCTAACTGGAGTGAAAACATTTCACTGCTAAGAGTATTCAGACTCTTGACTTTACATTTCAGTTTCCTTAGAGTGTAAGGCCTTTGGGAGGTCTGTACAGTACACGAAATTTTAAATGATGCCATAAGGCTTACCATAACACAAGCTATAAATCATTTAAAATGTTGGCAGTATGTGAACTCAAATATTGTCTGTTTACAAGACTTCTCCAACAAGAAGTCACCTGTTGTTGCTTGTGACCATACTGAAGGGGATCTATGTCTAGCCCCTCTGCGCAGTTGATTAGCTTGGGGAAACCAAGATGATTGCACAGCTTCCAGTTCAGAGCTGTTGGTAACCAGTAGCCTTAGAGCATGGTCAGAGCATCTGCCCACAGTCTTACCACGTAGATGTAACCACAGTGTGCCTGTCTCCACACAACAATCGGCCTCAAGTCTGCATTCAAAGGATATATATGGAGAGCATTTGGTTTTCTTTTCCTTCTTCTTATTTTCTTGTTTTCTTTTTTCCCAAGCAAAAGTGATGGTGAAATCAGTGTGACATATTCCTGTCAAAAATGTTCTCAGAAATGTAATAAACACTTTACATGGGAATTTAATAAAGGGGAAATATAAGAACTCTCAGAAATGCCTGTGTTTCCATTAGTTTTGTCTCCTTGCAAATTCACAGTTGTTCAGATCTGCTGTCCTGTATTGCAATTACTATTCGTGGCAGAATAATCCTCAACAAAGGATGACCTTTACAGTAGAGAAGGTATTTTCAGTCAAGAACAGTGACTGTAAATCAAGTGCCACTCAACTTTTATTGCAGTTCTTACATTGACTTTTTGTTTTTATTGTCATCCCAGGAGAATCAAACATGAAGATTTTTAGATGTTTATGGATGTCTGTATATTTAGAACAGCTGTATGAAAACATTTCCCCAAATATTTTTGTGCTTAGTTAGCATGGAGGGCATTTCTTCTCTTCCCTTAAAAGAAATAATCAGAAACATAATAAAAATAAAATTCAAAATACAAGAGGCTAAATATTGTAATCTTTTAGTACCTAATGTTATGATGTTGAAAGTTCTGAAACACTGTTCTTTAGAAATCAAACAACAATTGTTTAAGGTTAACCGATGGTAATTTATAGTTCATAAAATACAGATAACACAAGTGACTCACAAAGCCGATATTGTTCTTTGTTTTACAGCATTGTCTGCACATTTTCGGGTCTGCGAGCCATATACAGACTACAAAGGTCGCTACCACTTTGGTTTTCACTGCCCCCGTCTTTCTGACAATAAATCTTACATCTTTTGCTGTCACCATAACAACACAGTATTTAAATACTGCTGCAATGAGACAGAATTTCAGACTGTTATGCAGATGAACTTAACAGGGAACGCAGATGGATATATGCATAAGTAAGTAAATGACTTTTTAAAGTACTTTTCACCAAACTGTTCCTCATCTAATAATGTAGTCTGAAGTGTACTTAATGATGGAAGCAATTAGAATAATTGCATCTGTGGAAAAACATTACTAAAAGGTATTTGCTCTTACAGGACTCCTAAAAGAAAGGATATTTTAGCTTTGCTGTTTTTGCTTTGACATAGGCTATAAACATTGCTAGGGGAGCATACATTTGAAAATTGCATATAAATGTAACGAATATAAAGTTATGAAAGTCTCTACCCCTGACCACAATCTGATGCAAACTCTATTTAAATGTATATCAGTAAAAATAAACCCCAAAGCTGTCTGTAGGTGAGAGAGAGAGTGAGTTGACATTTCCCACATCAACCCAAATGCACTATTTTGAATCTCTGATGTTTTGATTATAAATCTCATGTAATCACTGTCTTGGGGGAACAGAACAGATTGTCTCGTATACTGACATTGTGTGCTCTCCTTGCCTGTTACTTGGAATACCTTCAAGTAGTGCTGTGGCCTGTCCTCTTAAGATAAATGTCAGTAACTTTTCCCTTAAAGGATCAGTAAGTAATAAGTAGATCTTTGTTACTGATTACCAGTTTGTGATGTCAAAATCTTCACTTGTTGTCTGTTTCCTGTTTAGTATTTGGCAATGTGGCCACACTAATCTGCTCCAATTTCTTTGGGTGCAGAGAGCAACTTTCAGCTGATGTAAAACCCCAAGGTCAAATCCTGATCTATCTACTTTCCCCTGATGTTTTATTCAGTATCCAGCCCCTCTAGGGAAAGGAAGGGGCAGATTAAAGACAGCTGGAATTCCAGTCCATTGATTTTTCGTTTACAACAGGGATTTTAGTGTTTTCTTTTGTGGTGCTACATCTGTAGGTGTGTTGTCATTCCTTCCTATGGAAGCAGATGCAAGGGTGCTAGGAGACTCTGGTGCTGGAATATTGATGTTGGCTCTTTTAACTCCTGGTTGCAGCTGTGTCCAGCAGCAGTCAGCTCATAGAGTCAGCAAACTCTCATCTTCCTTAACAACCACTCCTCATGCAGCTCTCCTAGAGAAGTTTGAATCTTGCATAAATGTCGAAGTTGTGTACTCTAACTTAACAGGTGTTAAAAGTGACAATCACCTACTCTAAAGAAGTCTGTGTACCCTGCAGTATAAAAAGAAAGACAATAATCGGCTCGTCCCGTACAAGATAGTTTTAAACCAATGTGGGTCTTGTTACTGTATGTGCAGCTATGCCCTTCAGGTGAAATTTCCTTGTCTTGGCCTTGTAGTGCATCTGGGAACATCGTGAGAATATACCACGCAGAATGCTGTGTTCTATGAGCTGCACTATTTATATTAATGAAATATTTAGATCACAGTTTGTTATATTAGTTTTCATTTAGCATTTTTATTTATTTATTTATTTTAAAAGTCACCTCGTTCAGTTGTGATGGAGAAAGAACTACCTCTGTAGTATTTGTTGGTAAGATTCATGGTTGAGAACTACCTGCAGACTGTTTACTATATACGTTTTCTGTCCAGAATTTCCTGTGGACATTAGCTATGTGCTGATCTTTTGCAAAGCTATGCAAAATCATTCTGAATACAATAAAAAGCGTCTGGAGATGTAGCTTAGAGAAATGCAAGAGTGGAACTGGTATTGCCTTTTCTTAATTGCCTGAAATTTATCACCTCTGATAAATCAGTCAGGGCCAGGAAAATGAAGAAATGCTAACTTTCTATGTAAAACTCCACCTGTGCAGCAAGACAGAGGGAGATCTCCTTACCCTGAGCTCACTGACACTGGCAGAAAAATTCCTGGTAATTATAGTATGCTGCGAAGGGGTAGAAAGAAGTGAAGCCTAGATGCCCGCATTAAAAACAGTAAAAAGGATCTTATTTACTACATTTTGACTTTATTTAACATATATGATAATTTAACTTTATTTGGATTCTAATACATCCAGGGCTCACTTCACTTTACAGTAACAGACAGCTCTTTGCTTAGATCTAATTTCACATACCACTGAAAAAAATTGTGATGAAACCTATTGTATTGCTAGGGAGAATGATTTAGCATATGGGAATAGCAGTGAATTGGAAAAAAACAGGATTATAGTTTTCAGGGAAGAGTGATTCAATATTATTATCTTGTTTATTTCAATATTATTATTTGTTTTGTTTTTCCCTTAGCCATTCTTGTGATCATCAAAACAAATTTCTTGTTATATAATAAAGCTGAGGGAAAAAATTAATGAAATGACTTGTAACTTCTTTTTCGTGGCATAGCGGAAAAAACATGTTTGTCTTCTACAATCACATGGTATAACTATAGCCAGGTTTATTTACATTTTTCCATTACTATAAGAAAAGATTTTTGTGTTTTTATAACTGCAGAATACTAGGCTATTATATATTTGTGACCATGCAGATCAATCAGTCTACAGCAATTTTTAATGTTAATAATTCATTTAGTATTAAATATAGAAATACCACTGATGTCTAACAGACAAGAAAAGTTCTGCCATCCAAAGTATTTTTCCATAAAACTTTTGTCTATTAAGTTGCTTAACTACTCTTAAAAATAGCATTCACTTGCATTCAGTATTCATAGTCTTTCAGATTTTCTATAATGCATGTTTTGGTGGATTATCAGCATTATTATTATTATCACTACTATGCTAGGGATCCTTAATCTGATACCAGAATAGTGTTAGAGCAGCCTGTAATGCGTCTTTTCCTTATCTCTCATTGCAGTTCTTCAGGGTTGAATGATTTTTGCACACCACAGTACAATATTGCACTGAAGGCAATGTGAGGATAAAATACCACTTTCCCCATGTACAGCGTATCCCCTGCAGAGCTGGCATTTGCTTAAATATCTCCCAGAAAGTCATCTTTACAAGAAAGAAGAAAAAAAAAAATAGTAAAAAAAATCAATTCCGCTACCAATTGCTGCCAAAAGACCTCGTAGGTACTACAGTAACAGATTCTGTAGGACAACAGAGGATGGGGCGAAGGCCTTGAGATAATAATTTTAAAAAGTAGGGAGAAAAAATCACGTTTAACATACATGCAAAAACTGTACAGATTTGTTCAGTGTTAGAAGTACCAGGCATTTGCTAGGATGTCGGCTTGCATTTCCTTGGGGCAACACTTAAAAAGTGTTACTACTGCAAGTAACAGCCCCGTTTAAGGAGAATAGGGAAAGAAACAGTTTCCATGGCCATCTGCCCACATTTAAACTCGGCAGCTGTAGAATTATGCTCACAATTGTTTTGATTTGTTGAGTTTTTTAAGCCTGAATTCCCAAATGATTTTTTTACTGTTCATGTGCTGTACATAAAAAACAACAAACTCTACTAGAAGAAATGTAGCCTGGTCCTAACTCGCTTGTCATCTGTCTCAAAAAGTTAGTGAATTCAATGGAAGGAATCACATGGTAAGAATAGTAATAAAAGGATCTGCCTTTACATTTGTGCGTAGGAATGTTAGAGAAATCTAAGCAGGATTCTATAGATGGAATGGGAGTAGATGGATGGTAAAAGTAATTATTTTTCTCAGAGACCCCAACTCAAAGCTCCCTGAAGTCAGAGCAAATCTTTCCGTTTACACAAGCGGGCTCTGTATCACAGTGATACTTCATTTTTTATAGAAATACGATGCGTATCTTAGAATAATGAGCTGCTAAGCTTTTCTGATAGGTCCGTGAATCACCCTGTTTCACAGAGAAGCTAGAAGGAAATTGTCTTGTAACTTTTATGTTAGATTTAGCTTTTTCGTTTGTGTGCCAGTAGCAGCAGAGGACTGGGCAACATACCTTCTGAAGTCATTTTCCATGTCATATTGCTAGACCTTGTGTTGAACCTGAACAGAAACCTCCAAAATGACTGATTGGGAGGAACAGGAGCACTAGCAGGGCAGATGCAAGCTTTCCAGCTGGGGAAGGGGCGAGGAGGTACAGCCACACCGAAGCAACTCCTTATACTTGAATGTCACTGTGAAGGAACAAAACCCTGTAATTTGAATGTTGGTAAATTTGGAATCTGTTCATGCTTTATTTTTAATTGAAATGAAACTTCTGCAAAAAAGTACAGAAAAATCATATTGCAAGGTGAAACTTTCACAATTAAATCATTTGGTTCAGTGAAATGAGAGCAAGTCCTAGGAGTTTTTTGACTCTCAGTTCTTTTCTGTGTCTCTGGCCTTACTGTTGTTCAGTGTAAGTAAGATTGTTTATTTTCTATTTAAGACATCTTTATCTGTAGGGAAGTTTTAATTTTTACTACAATTAGTACCTATCAGCTATTAAAAGAATATTTTTTAAAAAAATAAAGCAGTCTTTCATTTGTGAATAACATGTTATTTAGGAAGAGCAGATGGATAACTCACATATGGCATGATTAATAAATTGTTGCTTTAAATTGGAACATTCAAAACATCTCTAATTTTCACTAACCAAAATTTTGATAGGTGAAACTAGATACCTGAAATACAAGCAAACTCTTTTCCATTAACTATAAGAAATGTTCCTGCCTCTCACATTGTTGCCAAAACCAAAAATAACATGGTTTCTAATATTTCCATTCTTACTACGAATCATATGCAGCTCACCTATTTTTAAAATGATTCCTACTGGCATTAGTGATGAAGAACAGGATTTGTTACGGTGGATTTCTTCATAACTTGTCTAGCCTTCACTTCCTTTTAATTTATATTAGCAGAAAATAGACGAGTTTACCCCAATAGGAATAAATCCAATGAAAGTCAAGAGTAGCTCTGCTGAGAAGCCTGGATTAACCAGATCCCGTAATACTTTCAAGTGCCTGGACTGCAAAGATTTTAATGCGTTACAAAGACCTGTCCACTTTTGTGTGAAGTTAGACATGCATGTGTAAATCTTTAGTTGCAGGAAAGACTCTTAAGGGTTCTCAGAAGTACTATATTTCGTCAGCTTTCAATCCTGGAAATATATTGATTTTTATTTTTTTTTCAGATTCTAGGCTTGCGTTATCTTAAAGTTACACAAGAAGGGCGTTAACAGCTCTGACCTTCCTCTTGTTACTTGCAGTTATTTACTAAAGAGCTTCATTTAATCTAAGTGCAGTATCTATGTAGTGGAGAATTCTCCCCTGGAGAAGAGAATCAGTCTCCTCAAGTGCTGATAGGCAGCAACACAGAAATTACAATTGTGATTTCTTACCTGATTTCTTTTTTCAGATTGTGACTTTTTAAAAAATGCTAAAAAAGTCATGGGAAAGTTTAAATGGAAATGAAAGTTCAAAGCAGAAACTTGAAATGTTTTAGATCTGAAAAGGCTTGGGACCTGTTTTTAAAATGTCAAAATATCTTTCTGGCTTGCATCTGTAATATGTCTTCTCAGCCTGTTTTTCTTCTCACAGCACTTCCATTTTGATCAATGTTCTGATTGTCCTTCAAAGTTTCTCTGAATGTCTGTGAAAGAGAGCATGGTTGAGTGTGTGTTCAGTTTTGTTTAGGTAAGTTCACGCTCACGTAGATGTGGGTTGCCCACCTATATATTTGATATAATTTTTCTCCAAGACTGTCTTCCTAATGACATCTTTAACTAGTATCCCTTCTGCCTGGTCTTGTTTTTACAGTCTCTGGCACTTGTACTTCCGCATTAGCACATAGGTGTAGATTAGCCTTTTTCGCTGTATACCGAAGAGTGTCATTTGTACCCATTTCTTTCCTTCTGTGTTCTGACCTCATCCTCCCCACGCAAAAAGTTTCAAGTCCAAACTGTGTTTACACCTGACAGTCATTTTTCTTTTAATAATACTGCATCTCCAGCAGAGCTTTAGCACTACTTCCCCTTTTTGATCTCCAAATTCTTGACCCCTTATACATGGTCCTCCTTTTTTCCCCCATTTATATGACAATCACCTGTCATAGCTTTATAGCTCTGTGCACAATGTCAGCAGCTGATAATTTTCATGGCCTTACCGATACATGCACATCATAACTACACCAACATATACATATAAATAGAGTACCTGTTTTCCTTCCTATGGAATGCGGTGTATAATACGCTCTTGTCAGTGTTCTTCCTTCCTAAATTTATTACCAGCAGAGTAGGGGATCTTTAGCAGTTGCTCTTGAAAGCCTACACTTCTACTAATATCTTCTGTATCCAGCAGTAATTAATTATTAAATTCAGAGCGAATCCAAGCACATTAAAACACCTTTTAAGACAAGTGGTTTATAATGCATGTCAGCAGTGAACGTTTTCACTCGTATAGGGACTCCTGAGTCTCACTACAGTATATTTTTTTATGGTTAACCCTCACTCTCATACAGGCCTACTTTCAACAGGGTGACTCTCTGGAAGTGAGAATTCTCAGAGTAAGACATACATTCCATCAACCGTGTGTATATTGCAACCTGAACTTACAGCCTTACCCATTACATGTAAACAGATACATACAGTACTTAAGACAGCTGTAGCTTTGCTTTTTACATGTAAAAAAGTTTAAAAAGTGGTCTCACTTAAAGATTCACACTGAAGTTAATTGTACACCGAATTTGTGTGCTGATATGTATAGACAGATAAGAGGGAGAAAGGAAAATATAAGACAGAGAGCTTTAGTTTTTAAAAACCTCTCATGTCATGCATGTAGTGGTATTAGATTGACATAGTATTTGTTAAGGGCTCATGCTTTAGAACAAAATTTTTGTTTCATCCATCTATATATTACATTTGTATAATTGATGAAACAGAGAGCCTTGATAAACTAACACGATGACCATTAATGATATATGAGATTACTTTAGGGGTTTTGTTTTTTTCTTTTGCAGCAACTACAGTGCACTGTTAGGAGTGTGGATCTATGGCTTTTTTGTGGTCATCTTGCTGGTACTGGACCTTTTGTATTACTCTTCAATGAACTATGATATTTGCAAATTTTACCTGGCACGGTGGGGAATCCAGGGAAAGTGGATGACACAGGGACAAAGCCGATGGATTAACCCTGCTCAGGATCCAAGCCAAGCAGAGACTCAGCCTCAGCCAGAGACACAGCCTCAAGCTCAGTCACAGCCTCAGACATCACAGACAGTGCATACTTTAAAAGGAGATGCTTTAAGCCCACCCCTGATGTCTTTTCAGAGTACATCTGCCTGGTAAGTCAGTAAAGCCATATTGTGATGTGTGTTTTGACTCTGCTGTTTTGTAGTGTGAACAATCACCTGTACTTGGAAGAACGTGCAACATGAGGCTGAATGGCACCATTTCTAGGAAGTAATTCTTTATATCATGAACTGTCTTACAGAATTAGGAGTGACGTCTTAATCTAGAATATATTAAGTCACCTTTTAATACCGTTCTCAGAGTTGTGGTCAATGGGGCAGAGTCCAG
>NW_009692708.1:0-934 GCF_000703405.1 Apaloderma vittatum
TTGAAGACCATCTCATAGATCCCTCTCCTGACATGCTTTGGCAACATATTAAAAATAACATCCTCCAGTCTTCTGTAGAATCTTTAGGGTTCTCCTCCAAGAGAAACAAAGACTGGTTTGATGAAAACAATCAAGAGATCCAGGAACTGTTGACAAAGAAGAGAAATGCTCACCAAGCACACCTTGCTCAGCCATCTTGCCATGTAAGAAAAGCAGCCTTTCGTCCTGCATGTAGTAAGCTCCAACAGAAACTTCGAGATATCCGGAACAAGTGGTGGATCAACCTAGCAGAAAAGACTCAACTATGTGCTGATTCAGGTGACCACAGAGGATTCTGTGAGGCTCTGAAAGCAATGTAAAGCAGTCTAAGAACCCACACACCACGTTCAAAGCCAGCTGCTAAGCGCAGACGGCCAGATGCTTCTCACAGATAAAGCCTCCAGCCTGAATCGATGTTCTGAACATTTCAAGACTCTCTTCAGTGTCAACCATATAGTTCAAGGCTCAGCAGTTCAGCACATTACACAACAACTGGTGAAAAACGAATTGGATATAGCCCCTACTATGGGAGAGACTCTCAAGGCCATACAGCAGGTGAAAACTGTCAAGGCAGCTGGGATTGATGGAATCCCACCTGAAGACTGGAAGCATGGAGGCCAAGCACTCCATGCTAAATTTCATAAGCTCATTGTGCGTTGCTGGCGAAAAGGCAAACTACCACCAGATCTCCATGATGCAGTTGTCATCACCCTGTACAAGAAGAACTGTTCAAATTATTGAGGTATTACTTTGCTCTCTACTACTGGTAAAATCCTTGCAAGAATACTTTTGAACAGACTGTTACCAGCTATCTTAGAAGAACTTCTGCCTGAAAGCCAATGTGCTTTCAGAGCCAACAGGAGTACCACAGACAGGGTATTTTTTCTCAGACAAC
>NW_009692708.1:1342-14806 GCF_000703405.1 Apaloderma vittatum
GCCATCATTGCTCACACTGAAGCAGCTCTGCAGTGCTTAACAACCTGCTTTGCAGAGGCTGCTGAGTTTTCTGGGATGGAAGCCAGCTTTAAGAAGACAGAAGTTCTTTACCAACCTGCACCTCAGGAAGTCTCCCATCATCCCCATATCACCATAGGCAAATCAGAGCTTAAGTCAGTCCAGCAGCTCAGCTATCTAGGAAGTAACATTTCCTCGGACGGTAAGATTGACAAAGAGGTAGACAACAGGTTAGCAAAGGCATACAGAGCTTTTGGAAAACTCTCTAAAAGAGTCTGGTGCAACGAACACCTGAAGAAAAGTACAAAGATTAGTGTGTAGAGAGCTATTGTATTGTCTAGTCTTTTATATGGGTCTGAATCATGCGTCATCTACTGCCACCACCTGCAACTCCTCGAAAGCTTCCATCAGCACTGCCTCCGTACAATCTTAAACATTCACTGGACTGACTACGTGACCAATGTTACTGTCCTTGAACGGACAGGGGTCACCAGTATTGAGGCCATGCTGCTGAGGACGCAGCTGTGCTGGGCAGGGCACGTCTCCAGGATGGAGGATCACTGCATCCCTAAGGTTGTACTCTATGGTGAACTCACCACCGGCTGCCGCAACAGAGAAGCCCCAAAGAGGAGATACAAGGACTCTCTGAAGCAACACCTCAGTTCTGACCATATTGACTACCATCAGTGGCTCACTCTGGCCTCCAGTTGGGAGATGTGGAGACACACTATCCGCAACACTGCTGCCTACTTTGAGAACGCACATAGAATTACTCTCAAGGAGAAAAGACAATGCAGAAAGAACCGTGCCTCACCAGTACCGCCTAAGGAGACTTTCCGCTGTGCCTTTTGCAATTGGACTTCCTATCCTGCATCGGCCTTTTTAGCCATCTGCACGCTTGTAACAAGTGTGGATAGAGCGCTTCCCATATCTTTGTGTGCGAAGCCTAGCCATGATGGTATAAGTATATTAACCTATGGCACCTGTTACCACAGTTGTCCTGTTATTTTTTTCTTGGTAGGCTGGAAGAAGGTACATCTTTTGCTGTCCATACATAAGCAAGCAATTCTACACTGCATAGGAGCATTTAAAGTTTAATGCAAAATATGCACAAATAGCAGTAATCTACTTCTATACACCCATCATTTGCATCATATTAATAGCTCCTCCAGCTTAGCTAAGGGGAGTTGTATCCTGGATTTGACTACACAAATTGGCTTATAGAGTCTTCGGTATATAAGCAGTTTTAGTCACAGTGGTAGAACTTTCAGTGCAGAAGTACGTACTTCTTCCACTGCTTAAATTATGCATTTAGTGTTTTAATGATTAAAGCATTATAAAATCAGCAACGCAGCAATATAAAATTAGTAGAACTTGTTCTCTGTCATGTCATTATGAAACTGCTTATAATTTCAATATGTATTTGGTCTATCATCAAATAACACAGTATTAAGTCATCATATTAAAGAAGCTGTATGTTGTATTTCTGTGTGCTACCTAAGAAATTTAGCCAGAGTAGTCTTCTATGCAAGTTCTATTTTTTTCCTGTTCATCTCAGATCTGTGACCAGTTGTCCTAATGGAATCAGAGTATGTATAGTGTATAGGTTAGCAGCCTATGGAAGAATCAATCCTTAAAGTTGGCATGAAGATTTTCTTTGATTTTTGCGTTTTTAAAAAGACAAAATTTGGAAAACAGGCCCTTCTCTGTTTCAGTAAAATGAAGGAAAGTCTATACTTACCCTTTGTTTACAGTTTTATGGGACCTATAGAATTCTTAAGATTCCTCAATGAGAAGATCTTGCATCGGAAATAAAAGGTCAATAGAAAAATTTACAGTCCTACTAAAAAGCTAATTTCTAGTGAAATTAAACTCTCTGAATTTAAAGATAAGATAAAATCAAAGCTACTTCTCATCTTCTTTTCAACTGCAGTAGTAATCAAGGCATATAGGCCTAACTCTGGGGTGATTATTTCCCTTGGGAGCTACTTGCAACCTGCTGCACACAGGTCCCTTTATGGAGAATTTTTGCTTTTAAAATGCATTAATCTTTCTCTCTCTGCCTATTTTGGAAAAGAAGTATTATTGTGTAGAACATAATACCTGGTGTATACATTTGACGTATGCAACTGTGACATTGAGACTGAGAGAACCAGGGCTGTTTAGTCTTGAAAAGAGAGGGCCGAGAGGGGATCTTATTAATGTATACAAATATCTGAGGAGTGGATGTCAAGAGGAAGGGGCCAGTCTCTTTTCAGTGGTGCCTAGTAATGGGACAAGGAATAATGGGTATAAGCTAGAATATAGGAAGTTCCACTTCAACATGAGGAAAAAATTCATTGCTGTGAGGTTGACAGAGCACTGGAACAGGCTGCCCAGAGAGGTTGTGGAGTGTTCTCTGGAGACTTTCAAAACCTGCCTGGATGCAATCCTCTGTGGCCTGCCCTAGGTGATCCTGCTTTGGCAGGAGGATTGGACTAAGTGATCTCTAGGGGTCCCTTCCCACTCCTAACATTCTGTGATTCTATGATTAACATGAAGATATTTCAGTTTGATCGGTACTGAAGTGTCAGACTGTAACTTTAGCTCCAGATAGTGGTTTCCTTTTGAGATGAGGGCTTTGTCTGCGCTGCCTTATGTCATACAAGGCTATCTTTAAGACTACTATGTGCCCTACCAGCATATCAATGTGATTTCCTTTAATGTACAGTCAGGCATGGCTAAATAGAAAAACTGTGGATTAGCTTTTATGTAAAACTTCTATGGGTAGAAAGTAGACAGAAGAAAGGAGATGCCTTGGTGAAATCTGTCTGTAGATAGTTTTTAAAAGTATGTAGGTGTAGACAATTATGTGGAACTTTTGCATAACTTTATTTTTTCTCTGCTTCCCCATGGCTTTGAGAGGTTGTAGTTTTATGTGTTGTAGTGGTTTGACCCTGGCCAGTGACCAGGTGCCGACACAGCTGCATTGTCACTCCCCCTCTTCTCTGCCAGATGTGGAGAAAATATAACGAAGGGCCCTTGGTTTGATTCAAAGGCAGTGAGATCACCCACATCTACCGTCCCAGGCAAAACAGACTCGATTTCGGGGAAATTAGTTAAATTTATTAAAGAACAAATCAGAGAACAGTAGTGAGAAATAAAAACAGATCTTAAAAAAATAATAATTAACACCTTCCCCTCACCTGAGTGGCACAGGGGGACAGGGAATAGGGGTTGCAGTCAGTTCATCCGATGTTGTCTCTACCAGTCATTCTTCCTCCAGGGGAGGACTTCTCACTCTTCCCCTGAGCCATTGTGGGGTCCCTCTCATGGGAGACAGTCTTCACAGAATGACATCTTCACATGTGTTGAAGATGACCTGAGCTGGCAAAGCACTACCATGTTAAATGCATCAGCATTCTACTACTTGACAGAAACATATCCAAAAATGTAGATGACCTCTTTAAGAAATGTTAGGTCATGGTACATTTCAGGAAACTATGCAAATACTTTTGTATTACTACTAATGACCTTCAGTGAATGTTGTTTATCTTCAGAAATAGTTGTTTCAAATGCTGTTTTTGGTACAGTTTTGTACATATGTATTTCTTCGTAACCCTAGTTCTGTATGTAACCCTAATTTGTCCTGATTGCAGTGTTCTGGTGTATTGTAAACTAGGTTATCAAGATATCTGCCAAAATAGCAATTTTTATGGTCATCCATCCATGATGATTTTTAGTTCAGCAGAAAAATTGACATTTTCTGCAGTTTCATCCACCAGGCTTTGAGAAGTTTAGATTGAATTCAGTCTGTTGGACATACATACAAGAAAGTTTTCTTTACAGTTCTAATATGCTGTGCAGCGATAGATGTATCAGGCTGATAAAACACAAAGTTATGCAAAGTCATGCAACTTGTCTGATTAATTTTATGGAGGCTATTAAACTCCAAACTCTCTTACTATAATGTCTTTTCCCGAATCATACTCAGTCGAGCTGCAATGATCCCAGAGGTGAAATTAAGACACAAACGATGTCAACGATTTATTTTCCTTTGAGTATTTATTCTCCAAGTGTAGAGAAAGAGAGAGAGAGAGAGAGAAAAAGGTGGGGGGAGGGGGGAGAAAGAGAAAGGCAAAAGAAGAAGAAACCAATACCACCACAGAGTCCAGTGGCATCCCGCGGGTCCGACGTCATTGGTGGGAGAATATTCCGACCAGGTGCTGGTCTGCAGTTCTTTTATTCCTATTGTCCCCACCTTTTCTCCACCTTTTCACTGGAACTGATTTACATTTTCTCAGAATTTCTTTGCATAAACTCCTTCTCACAGTTGCCTGTACTGTGCATGTGGTCCCCTTTTTCGGGAGTCCAGAGGGATTGCTCTCGTCAAGCCTTCCTCTTCATGTTGCCTTCCTCAGTATGACCGCTGGTAACTCCCACTGCACACACATGCATCTTTCATCGTTAGTTATACAATTCTGGGAGCCTGGCACTCCACCCTTGGAGGTTTCATATTCTCTCGCAAAATGTTGCAAAAGGCCTACTGTCCAAGGCATCTTCAAGGCCTCAAAGGTGCTAGTCGCTGCTAATGTTGCAGAAATTTGTTTAATTACTACAGCAACAGTTTGCTGTGATGAGCCTTGGAGTTTCAAACTATGCATCCTTGCAATGTTGAGACAATCTTTCTTTGAGTCCCATATATACTGAAGCAGATAAATAATCCTGGGATGCAAGATGATTTGTTCTGCTTATAGATGACTCATGGCAACAGATAACAATATAATATCATAGAATGAGAACAGTTTCAGTTGGAAGAGACCTTCAAGATCATTGAGTCCAACCTTTGTCCTAGCCCTAAACGATGTCCCTCAGAACAACTTCCACTCATCTCTTAAAAACCTCTGGGATGATGACTCAGCTACCTTCCTGGGGAGGCTGTTCCAATGCCTAACAACATTTTCAGTAACGAAATTCTTCCTAATATTCAGCCTGAACCTATTGTGGTTCATGTAATCTTTCCAGTGCTAGTTAGACAATAAATATATATATAATTTCTTTGACTATTAACAAGTGATGTGAAAATTTTATTTGTATATCATGATTCAATACAGGAGAAAAACAATAGAAATATGTGCAAAAAACAGTCTATTATACAGAATTAGGTTGTTTTAATACAGTGATATTTGTACATTTACATGCTTTCTAATAGCATAGGGATAGATTTTTTTTTTTATTTTCAGGCCAACTAGCATCAAAAACTGGCATGCTCGACAAACGCAAGGGGAAATATCTGTCATAATGAACAACTGTTTATTTACCTGTCTTATGTACCAGGAGTATGACAAGTTTGTTTGTTTTGTTCTCATCAGGATGAGCTACTGTTTCCTTGAGCATCTGAACTTAATTGTCCAAAAATAATAGTGCTTATAACATTTGCTCATTAACAGAAGTTATTGCTTCTTATTTATTTTCTACATAAATTAGTTCCGTACTTCATCTTTTAATAATAAGGAAGAATCTGTATTTAATGTACCTTCAGTATACATTATTCTATATCTTTTAACTCTGTGTTTTCAGTTGAAAAGTCTAATATTATAGCAGGCTTTCCCTAGGAAGAATGTTGACTTTACAGTTCAAAGATGCTACATCCAGGCTAATCACTAATTAATCCTGAAATGACATGAGGCTCTCCTTTCATCTGGATGCAGTTTCAAAGAATTATAGAATGGTTTGGGCTGGAGGAGACCTCTCCTCCCCTCTCCCCTCTCCCCTCTCCCCTCTCCCCTCTTTTCCTCTCCCTCTCCCTCTCCCTCTCCCTCTTCCTCTCCTTTTTCAAATATCTGACTAGTATTTCTAATGTTGTCGTAGAGAAATTGGAAAACATACTTTCCAGATAGAAACAAAATTCGACACATTTCTTTCTTTTTGAAACAAGAAAAGTCATTGATTTAGATTTGCAAGATCACGTTTCAGGGAAAAAAAGCAAATACTGCATCACTACCCATATTATTTTACAAAATGAGAGAACCTGAAACAATATGTCTTAGCTTTTTGTAGATTAGATGGTCTCATTGTTTAGGTTAATGGTAGCTAAAAATACTTATTGAATTCCATACTTTCATACTTCCATGGACTTCAGTATTTCTTAATAAATAACTTGTCAGTAATAAAATAAAATAAACCTAGAAGTTCAGTTAGGAAAACCTGCTATAGTAGAAGTTATTGTTCAACTGGATTTCCTTTCAGTATTTTAGCATATGAAACAAGTAACGTAGCTAGAAAATGTGGCTCAGAAAACTTCTGCTTAGACTTCATTACTCATAAACTGTTGCAGAACAGTTGTGAAAATAAAACTAAAAATGGAAAAAGTTTTCTGAACAATTACCAGAATGTGTATTTATAAGAAGCTTGAGGCTGGATATGGTTCTATGTTTTTGATATTGACTTAATTTTTAGTTAAAAAAATTATCAATTTCAGTCTTTTAAAAATTTTGAGATAATAGCTCTAAAATAGATGTAATTTTTGGAAAAGTGCTGCTTTGTTAGCTTGATGGCAATAAGTCTACACATCCAATGAGACTAGTGTTAAAAGCACTTTTTTCACAATGCCTGTTGAATGAGTTTGTTCTGTAAATGTTTTTTAAATTTGAGACTAACACCATGATAGCATGGTATATGGCTGATGGAAAAAGTATTTTCTTAGATTCTTATGGAGGGGATTCAGAGATTTGCAGGGAAAAAAAGCAAAGCTAGAATTAATCATAGGTAAGCCTAATACTCTGACCTGAACTATAAATAAGTGGGTCAGCCTAAGAGGTTGTGCTGGTACCTTTAAGATAAAACAGCACCCTCCAGACAGATATAATAGTTGTCCCAATTCCCGGTAGTAACTAATTCATTTGTTCTGTATTAAATATGATAGTTCTCTTAGGAACTAGTTAATTGTTTTGTAGTTTTAGCCTGGCCCTGCTGCCTCTGGTTTTCAAGCTCTGCTGCTGTACTAGGAGCTCTCTTTGTCCATCTTATATTCATTGAGCTCACAGAAGAGTTGCCATGCACCATCTAAAGGCCTTGTGTCTCATCCAAAGGCCTCAGCTGTTGTCATATTTCTTACAGGCATTTTTACTGTGCTTATTTTGCTTTTTCTCAGCCGCTTACATTTGATGGACTCCTAATCACCAGCCTTGCATTTGCCTATGACTTCATAAACTGTCAAATGCCTGTTTAAGCTAGCTGTGACCCATAGGCAACACATAAAACTCTGTTAAAAATAGAGAAGATAACTGAAGTAGGAGAATATGGCTTTGCTTTAAAGATAAAATGTTTTCTATGTTCACTGTGATGCAAACAAGTCAGAAAAATTAAGCAAAACTATTATTTGTACTTGAAGAGATATGGGCTAAGCTTCATTCAGGATGAAACTGAGGATGGTAAAAGAGTGTTTCAGGGCTTATAAGACTCTGGAACACCCTCTCCGTACCATGGAATAATTTAGGCTAGCAGTGGCCTATATAGTTACCTAATTCGACCAGTTGTTTAAAGCAGATCTAACTTCAAAATTATATCAGGTTGTACGTGGTCTTGGTCAGTTGAATTATGAGTATCTTCCACGATAAAATGACAAAGAGTGCACAGCCTCTTTGGGCAATATGTTCCAGTGCTTAATCACTGATATTGTAAAAAAATCATGGAAAATACTAGGGAGTTTAAAAACAAATGATATATAGGAATTTCTCTGCAGAAGACAAAGCATAGATCATAGAATGGCCTAAACTGGAAGGGACCTTAGAGATCATTTTTAATCCAGCCTCCCTGACACCAGGGATGCCGCCACCTCTCGACTAGATCAGGCAACACATGGGGACTGAAGGGGAATCGAACCTGCGACCTTAGCGTTGTTAGCGCTACGCTCAACTGACTGAGCTAACCGGACCCCTAGATTGTTTGATCTTGCAGTAGGAAGGAACCTGAACTAGACTGCGTCTTTTGGATCTGTATGTCTATGATTTTTGTGGTAACCAATTCTGTAAATAATATATTTTTCTTCTTTAACTGCAGCAGGAAAGGAATCAGGAAAACTCAAGAAATAAAGGTAAGTACTAATTCTTTTCAAAATTTGGAGATTCTTGTAATTATCACAAATCTCATATCCATTATTGATAAAAAATTACCAAGACAGGTATTTTTGCTAAGTATTTTGGTATTTGTAATGACAAAAAAAGGGATGAAATGTAGAAAATAAATGCATAATCTACTATTTTTGGAATTCTGGTCGACACAAACAAGCCTAATTGCTGTTCTCTGGATGGAATGGGCTGTATACCTTCTCACCAAGTTTGTGTCTTTAACTATAGATGCCTGTTGTCCTGCAATGAAACATCAGTACTGTCACTTTACCTTCTGCCTTTCCATGCAGTAAATCTCTGACTGGATCTGATTCCAGCTTATACACTAATTCCTCATGTACTTAGTAGGCTACCCTGTAAATTACTGTTATATGTGGGTTTTACATACAATTATTTCGTACTTCCACTGCACCTTACTCTCTACCAACGGCTAAGAACTACATGAAATAGGATATCAAGGTTAAAGAAACAGCCTTGTATCAAGAAAAGTAAGAAATCAGTTTTCATGCTTCTTTCTAATAGTGTCTATTAAGTGAGAGAACACCTAAATCTCTTGGCTAAAAAAATTGCTAGGAAAGCAATGAAAGCAATGAAAGATTGTTCACTTGATATTTTAGTTGCTTATAGAGGCAGGCTATGAGGTACTGTAAAATGGAAAACAAAAGGAAGGTGGTAGAAGAAGAAAGAACACCAATTAAAGGTTACAAAGAGAGGAGAGAATTAAGTAGCAAAATAATCTTTTTGATTGCCTTACAAAATAATGCTTCATTGTATCACCTGAGTTAGCTATTCTTAATTCCGTTATTTATGTATCAAAGTACTCATTAATTTCAGTTTCCTTGCTTTCTCTCACACCTTAGTATAGCCTTAGCTATACATATCCATGTATAGCCTTAGCTATACATGGACATCTAAAGACAAATGAAATCTGATGGTTGTTTGAAGTTGTGTCAGGACAATTACATTGTTTCATGATAATATGATAATTTAAATCATCTGAAGGATCTACTGTTCTATGTGCATGGTAAAATAAAACAAAAAATCCCCTTCGCTTTCAAACAATTTGTGATTTATAATTTTCTTTTCTGCGGTAATACAATATGAAGTTGAACAATCTCTGTGTATCATTGATTAATTGTCTGAAAACCTTTCCTTGACTTAATACAAACTATATAAAAGATTGTGAAATCTCAGATTAGATTATAGAAAGAAGATATTTGTGAATACTTAATTTTAGAGAAATTACAGACTTTAAACATCTATCTACAAGGAAGGATTCTGAAATTGGCCATTCTTTGTGAATTTTTATTATTTAATTCAGTTATATTCTGCTGTTTGACATTCCCCCTCTCACCTCACCCTCTGCCCAAGTGTTTGGTCATTATGGCATATGTGAGGAACAAGTGAAATTAGGAACAAAATAATGAGTTTGTTAGGACTGTCCATCATATTCATTAGCTGTTTGTTTACCTGTCTAACCACAGAAACAATTGTCAAAGTTTATATTATAACTACACACCTACAGCCGAAGGAAAGCATTAAGCTCTATTTAAGGAGATATCCATTACCTCCAAAAAGACAGTGAAATTAGTGCTCAGCTGCACAAAATTTATCATGATTATGTCTGTAACATCTCTTAAGGAAATTTTTAATGTACTTGCATGCTGTACATGCCTCTGCTTAAACTGACAATTCAACTTGGAAAGTTTCAGTGGTCTAAAAGAACACTCATGGCAGAGTAGGCTTTGGAACATATATGTACAGATGTGCTTAATCACTAAATATTTTGTGGTTGAGTTTTTATTTGGTCAGCCTTTCTCTTTTCATATTCTTTGAATTTCTTACTTGCTTTTATATATTCTTCTTCCATTTCATTGCAATGTTCCAGAAAGATATTTTTATTTCATTTGTAACTTAGGGCATGTAACATGTTAAATGTGTTTCCGTTCATAATACTGATTGGTCTGGATGAAACAAGGCTAAATTATTGTTTTGCTGTAAACTTTCTTGTGGTGTTGTCAAAGTTTAATCTCCATGATGCCCCCACCATCCTCCCAGGGAAGGATAACAGGAGAAATGGGAAGAGAGGCTTTAAGGTTGAAAACAACCTTGAAAAGTTTAAACAAAAAAAAGGAATAATATTGACTGCAACAGTGAAGATGTCAAACTATATACATACAAGAATGCAAATATGCTCAAAGACACAAGTTAATATGTTAATACTGGACTCAGGTCTTCTAGATGACAATAAGGTTCTGAGCAGAAAAAAAAAGTCCCAAACTGGACTCAGCAGCAGATGGTATTGCTCATGTGTGGAGTCCTGATAACAGTCCAAATGAAGCGGAAAAAGGAGTTATGCCTTTTCCATCTGGGGTGGGGGGCAGGGGAAGACAACCTGCTCTGTTGAATGCTTCCCTGCAGGGTAGAAACAAGAGCTAGGAACTTCGGGAGTGTAAGGGAGATAATGAAAAACTAATGATAATCCTCCTACCACAACCACCAATAAAGGCACCATGGCTCATCTTAGGGGCCTTTTACTGAGCACCATGGGAAGGAATACCATGATTAGTCCATTTGGGTCACCTGACACATCCTCACCTCTCAATGGGCACAGCCAGCCCATGTCCACCACTGTGATTGTCACCTGTGCCAGGAAGACCCAGAGAGCTTTTGTCCTGGTGCTCTCAAACCAGGACAGTTGTCAATGAGCATCTACTCTTCATATGCAGAATCTAAATGCGTTGTGCTCTGCACATGCAGTTTCAAGATAGACAAATTATTCCCAGGTTCTCAGAACAGGGTTGTAACAGTATTCCTTACACTCTCCTTGTATAGCAGCTATTGTATATATCAAAAGGGCAAAAACATTTTCTGTGGTTCCTTAAATGTTCTGAAACTTTCAGAACCAATGTTGTCCTCTTAATTCAGAGGAAAATTACAGCTGATGTTAAACGTCTCTACCAAATGAAATTCTGGAGTCTCTGACATGCCTCATAGTTTCTGTTGATATCAGTATTTCAGTGTCTAATTTATTGAGTAACTTATTTAAGATTATATTTTTACAAAGGGAGGATGTTACAGCAGAATTAAAGTCAAATGCATTTGACTTCAGCAGACATTAGTATCAAGCACCATTCTGTATCTTTTATTCGACTATAAATCCCTAGTATTTTTTCATTTTACTTCATTTATTGCTATAAAATATATCTGATTGTTATTCATATTTTAGTAATGACTTGTTATTATTTTGTGGTGTGTTTTTTTCCTCCTGACATTTTTCTGACCCACTTGTTTTTCCCATCTGTTACTTCTACTGTCAGCTGCTAAGTCAATCACACCAAAATAGAAGCCAATACTCAAACATGCCCTGTTCTGACACTAATCTCGTCTCTTTCTGATCTGTGATATTCTTTTTCTTGCTTCATTTAATGGATGGCAGATCTTTGTATACATTGTTTGACAAAACAGCAACGCTGTTTTTTACGTAAAATAATATGTTAACATTTTAGAGTTTTAGTGTATGCTGGCAAACTTCATGATACTTCTGAGAAATTTTTGTGCATGAAAATGATTATCACTAGTTCAAAATATAAATTAGTTTTATAACACATCTTTAATGTGAAAGAAATAACAAGGCAAACAATCACCAGCTAAAGCCTTGCTAAATTTTACTTACTGGTTTGGAGTCCCAATTTGACATTCCTTGCCTTTCTTTTAAAGCTTTAACTCTTCAGATTAATGAGCATCTTATTCCAAACCTGTAGTGGATGATAAAATAGGTATTTTTGTAATGAATTATGAATATGTTGGCTGATATCAGAAATTGTGTTGTATTTAAGCAATGTGCAAAATGTTTTTCCCAGTTTAAGGTTAATTTTAAAGATTTTCAGGAGCTTTTAGTAAAGTACCATATAAACCTTATCAGTGGATATTGTTTCTGACAACATTATTGTGGAAAACTTTTATTTCTAAAGCGCCAGAAGGTTCACTGGTGACACATATTAACTATTTGAGAAACTTAAAAGTCATCTCAATTACTTTGCTCAGAAAAAAGCATGGACACATCAGAAATAATTAGTCAGAAAATATTTCATTTGACTCGTAATGTTTCAAAATATCCATTCCTAAACTTGGTCACAGTTGTTTTGATTCACAGTACAATAGTTTTCTCTTTTAAGATCTAAAAATTAATTTCAGTATAGAAAACCACTGTGTAATATATATTTCAAAAAAACAACAGCAAACCCAAGAAAATTCACCAGAACAAGAAAGCTAAAGACCAATTTTGAATTTAGGCTGAGAGTAAGGTAATAATTTTACTGATACTGAACAATGAGATGATACTATACGCATCTTGTGTGACTTTGGCTTTTTGTTTTAGCAGCTTAAAGAACAGTTACTGAAAGATATAAAAGTTTTTCTAGGTAAGTTTGGGAAAGATACATTTTTTCACACCATTTGCAAAATGTGCTGGCCAGTAATTTCAATGTTATTAATTTGAACATTTTTAGTTAAGTATATTTTAGAGACTGGCTATATAGAACACTCAAAATTTTTGCTATTTGAACGTCATTAACACCCAAACCTAAACAAGAGAATATTGACTGGTAGTTTTAATTGCAATCTGAGTTTCTAACTGTATTAAATCCTTCTCATTTTGTGCTTACCTTAATAATCTGAAATTATTGTTTACTCACAGATCAGTTTCAAAAATATAATTCTCTGTTATGAACATATTGCCCCACTCTTCTGATATCATTAACAAATATCTGTTCCTTTTATGATCTTTAGCTACCAAAAATAAAGAGAATACCGTATAGGAATCACTTGTGTATCTTACTTGCTATTTGCTCCTTAAAAAGTTAGCATACCTGCACAACAATTGTGGCCTTATCTGGATGTCCAGATTGCTGTTGTAGTCCTTTTCAAATCTGTTCTGTCACTTAAGAATTGTCAGAAAAAAATGCAACTGTGTTCCACCTGAACAATTTTACATTCTTTTTCACTTCTGTGCTCTTACAAGAGACACATATACTCGATGTTATTGAGTGATTATTGTGGAGATTTATTTATTTGTTTTCTTACGGGGTAGAGTTGGAGGCCTGTATCTAGTGGAGTCCCTCAGGGGTTGGTACTAGGTTCAGTATATTCATCAATGACCTGGATGAGGGATTAGAGAGCACTGTCAGCAAGTTTGCTGATGACACAAAACTGGGAGAAGTGGTTGACACACCAGCAGGCTGTGCTAACATCCAGTGAGACCTAGACAGGCTGGAGAGTTGCGTGGGGAGAAATATTATGAACTACAACAAGGATAAGTGTATAGTCTTGTACCCGG
>NW_009692708.1:14837-30202 GCF_000703405.1 Apaloderma vittatum
AGAGTAACCACATGTGCCAGTATAGATTGGGGATTCACCTGCTGAAGAGCAGTGTAGGGGAAAGAGACCTGAGGGTGCTGGTGGACAGCAGGATGACTGTGAGCCAACAATGTGCCCTTCTGGCCAAGAAGGCCAATGGCATCCTGGGGTGTATTGGAAGGTAGGTGGCTAGTATATATTGAGAGAGGTTCTCCTCCCTCTCTACTGTGCCCTGGTGAGGCCACATCTGGAACATTGTGTCCAGTTCTGGGCCCCTCAATTCAAGAAACACAGGGAACTGCTTGCAAGAGTCCAGCACAGAGCCACAAAGATGATGAAGGGATTGAGACATCTCCCTTATGAGAAAAGGCTGAAGGAGCTGAGTCTCTTTACTTGGAGAAGAGTAGGCTGAGGGGTGACCTCATTAATGTTTTTAAATATGTAAACGACAAGTGTCAGGAGGATGGAGCCAGCCTCTTATCAGTGCTGTCCAATGACAGGACAAGGGGCAATGGGTACAAGCTGGAGCATAGGAGGTTCCACAAAAACATTAGGAAAAGCTTTTTCACTGTGAGGGTGACAGAACACTGGCACAGGCTGCCCAGAGATGTCGTGGAGTCTCCTTCTCTGGAGACATTCAAAATCCACCTGGATGTGTTCCTGTGTGACCTACTGTAGGTGATCCTGCTCTGGCAAAGATGTTGGACTAGATGATCTTTTGAAGTCCTTTCCATCTCCTAAGATTCTGTGATTCTATGTGATCTTGGAATGGCTTTAGCACTATTAGCATTTGTAAAAATGCTATTTTTTTCCTAGGTTCTGAATCAATTTGGAGTCAGATTACGAAACATACAGAAAAGAAGTAAAACTTTTTATATCTCAAAACAATTTTATTAAGGTTAATCTTAACATTTTATTTTTGAACAGACCTGAAACTCGTGAGAAGGTAAAGTGCATGCGTTAGAGGGTCAGATACCAGTTCTAGGTAATGACAGTGCAATTATCCAGAATTTGAAAATACAGTTGCAAGAAAACGTATGTGAACCATTTAGAATTTCATGGTGTTCTGCGTTAATTTGTCATAAAATGTGATCTAACCTCATCTAAGTCAAAATATTGACAAATATAAAGTGCCTAAAATAATAACACAAAAACAATTCTGATCCTTCATGTCTTTTTTTGAACACACTTATTCAACATTCTAAATGTTAGTAATGTGAATTTTGTTTAAAAGGTTCCATGTAAAAGTAACTACATTTTGGAGAGTTTCTTATGTTTTTCTGGCATAGGCTCAGAAGAGTTAATGAACATGCCTTTCTTTAAGTCTATTCTATTATAAATAGTATTTTCTTAGTTAAAAATTCATGTTAAAAAAAAGCTTTCTAATTTCATATGTTAGGATTCTCCTCTTTGCTTAAGAAAGACTAAATTTCACTTTTAAAAAGAAATATTCTGAAATACATGGTTTTCAATAATATTACTTCTGATTTATTAGTTTCTTTTTTTTAAATGAGGCATACAAATGACAGATGATTTTATGAAGTAATTTGAATTAGCTCTTGAGCACTGAAGACTTGCACAAATTCATAGAGAGAATGCAATGCAATGAGAAAGTGTACTTGGATCCTTTAATATACATAATATTAGCGTAGTGCCTGTAGACTGTAGATGTCATGTTTCTCACATATAGTGAATATTCATTTGATTGTGCTAACAGTAGAAATTCAAGAATGTAGAATCGGTCATTCCCTGTGAAACTCAGAACTGTCATGGTCTTGGTGCATTTAGGTTCATTGGTTTAAAAGGTTACCCACCTCTCCCGAATGCCCTTCTCCTTTGTAGAACTTTATCATTCTTGTAATGCGAAGCAAATTATGATTTGTATCAGCACCATGCATAACTTAGTAAAGTTTGGCATATAATAGCCGATGGGGGCATATTGTTTCACAGTGCTTGTGATGTAAAAAGCAATTGTTATGACTAAAAATAATCAAATCGGAATGACAGAAAGAGCAACTGTTGTTGTGTTGCACACATAGAAGCAAGATAATCTTCATATCTTAACACTTCGTTTTCTTTTTAGAATAGATTTTCAAAAAGAATAGTGTATATTTGAAATTATTATAATGCTGTTACACTAGAAACTTACATTTTATGTGTAAATAAGTATATAACGTAATGGCTAAAGAATTTTGCAGAAAACTTTCATTATTTGTTTTTATTCTTCTATAGCATAACACTTACTTTATCACAAGACATCAGTATTACCTCAATACAATCTTATCTGAAAAGAGTCTGCTGTGATACCTTGTAACTGAATGAAAGGGAGGTTATAATAGTTACATCACTGAAAAAGGTATCCGTAGAAAAACTCAAGTGCCGGAGGAGTATGTAATGTTCAGAAACAACAGATCACACATACTGGTATTTCAGAAATAGGCTTTGTTTAGCTTGCATTGTTTGAAAATAAATACTTGTAAATAGATGTCTTTAATTCAGGTACAGTGCCAATATTTTTTATTGTACATTTATAACACTAAAGTTTAATAGATATTGACATAACTTGTTTTCTGTTCTGTTTATAGACTATAAAATATTTCTTTTAAGAACACTTATGCAGAGAAATATAACACATTTCCATTAAGCAGGAGATGTTTTCTTACTCACACCATCTAAAACAGAATTACTTTTTGCATTTTTGAATGCATTTGTTAGAATGTTGTTGATTATATATCGGGATCTTATTGCCTCATATCAGATATCTCTCACAAGGAACTTAAAGGACAATCAGAACTTATATAGCATTGAAAGGTGAGTCTGGTGAACGTAATTTCCATTCCCACCCTGACTCCCAGTGGCTGCAGCACTGTATATCACTCAGATGCCACTTGAAACAATTACAATATTCATTTTTTGCCTTACTCTTTGAGTAGTGAGGGTTGATGTGTTTCATTATCCATTATGGTCATGTTCTAGTTTACTCCAAGAACACTCTTTTGCCACTGCTTCAGAAACTAGAACACGATCAACAGTGTCAGATCCTGTTAACATTTACATCATAACTGGAAGCAAATTTAGGACTGCTAAAATGCCTGCCACTAACAATTATTTTAGGGCAGTACTAAATTTCTCATTTGCTTCCAAGGGTCAGATTAATAAAGCTTCATGGCACATTATCATAAAGGGTGGACCCAGCTGTCTAGTTTGATTATGCTCAAAAGTCAAGTGCTTCTAAGGAGACGTTGCAAGGAAAACACATACATTTTAACTAGCAGTTTAAATGTGGGTAATTATTATTTGACCCTTTTCTGAAGAGATCCAAACCAGAAGTTGCTGTAGATCAAATGTTTTTCAGCTTTTCAAGTTACAAATATAAAACATAAGTCTCTTTTGTAAATTCATTTCTGCTTTTAATCCTTAAATTTTAAATAGTTCCTCAAGTACCTCAAAAGCTAATTCCATAGATGAACTAGCCATAAACTAATCTGCATCAAACATTAAACCTACACATACTATATAGAACTACCTATACCTATTCCAATATGACTTAATGAAACTCTAGTTTGGTTTTTCCCGTCTTCCCCTTTTTTTTTCTATTTAGAAGCGTTTTCAAGAACCTTATTCAAAAGAATAGTGGGTTGTTTTGGTTTTTTTTTTATTCCCAGAAGATGAAGAGCAACTGTTTCCTGCTGTTTTGTCTACATGATAGAAGAAGAAAAATATTCTCTATCATTATTCCTACTGTGAAGACCTTAGGATCTGTAGGAAAAATGTTGATTGTATAGGTATCTAGTACAAATATCTATTTATCTAATACCATACTAATAATGTAGTACCCTGATACATGAATAAGCAAAATCCCATGGTTGTTATATGAATGAACATAATATTATATGTGTATTCCCCATATGGTACTTAAAAGTGCTCTAGTGTTTTAAACATTTTTTGGAAACAAGCTACAAGTTTGGTGCCAGAGAGAAAGCAGTTATTTTTCCCTGAAAATTTACACTGCAACTGATACCCATTTACACACTTCTTCAGAAAATAATTTCAGCACCTTCAACTATTTAAATTAAATATTTTAATTCATTTCAAACAGTGATTGCATAGTTTATAGCTCAAAGTTTAATTTTCTAGAGTCAAATTAATAACTGTGTTTACATTGAAGAAATTTGAGTGACTGGTACAAAAAGATACACTGCCTCTTTGATTATGCAGTTCCTACATCATTAGTAAATGAATGCAACTTTCTATTCTTTCTTCTTAATCATAAAAATTATGGACATTTTTGCAAATATCTTTTTTAAGGTTTGTTAAAATATAAACATTCATTAGTGTCCTGGTCTTAGCTAAACAGAACCAGTTTTGTTCAGTGATTTTTACTTCTCAGCTCAGTCTGTTCTAAGAGGCTGCACTTTCTGAGGTTTGCAGCATGTTTTTGCAGACAGTGCCTGTTACTAGAAGTATACTACTTAAACCTCATCTGACATACTGTATCTATATCCAAATGTTTATGTTTCAAACTGAATTGAATTTAATGATTAACAGGCATGGAGGAGGGCTACTGTAGTGATAAGGCAGTATTTTATAAGTGAAAACTTAGGAACTCAACTTGTTCTGCCTAACAGAATGGAAGACTTGAAAGCATTTTGTTAAAAAACTTGAAAAGAGCATGGAACTCCTGAGATTAAAAATTGGCTAGATTATCATGAATTTAAACAAGAGGGAGAATTCCTTGCATGCAACAAGACATTTCTCTTTGAGAAGATTATTCCTCCTTGCATGAATTAATATGACAGTACCAGATATAAAAATACTATATGTAACTGAGTGCAAATGATAAAGTAAAAATAGAATGAAACCTGTTTTGGGAGGAATTTCCCTGGTTCTGTGGAACTAAACAGGATGTTTGGTGTTTCACCAGTAGACAAATTTGTTTGAGTTGATCTAAAGTGATGTATTAATGAAAAAGACCCTCAGGAAATTGCCTGAGGGAGCTGGCAGAAGGACCTATGGGATCTCCTTTAATTTGAGGTAAGACTGCCCTTATCTGAAAAACTTATCTGAGGTAATCTTCTTACAAAGCAAGGTAATATGTCTCGCATTATGGTAAAATTCTTACGTTGTTGCCTTCTGATTCCTATGTAAAGATAACTTTATTTGTATAGTCGTGGCCTGAATAATTTTCTCTAAAACCTTTTTCAGTGGTCTTTCCTATCTGTGCCCCATTTTGTGTAAGCTGTCTCCATGTCTCATACCAGTCATTCATATCTTTGAAGATTTGACATAGCATCTCAGGATAGAACATATGCAAGGCTTTAAAACGTAACCTCCCTTAAATATTCAAGGGTAGAATATCATGGAGTCATAAAATGGTTTGAGTTGGAAGGGACCTTAACAATCACCTAGTTCCAACTTGCCTTCCATGAGCAGGGACACCTGCCACTAGATCAGGTTGCTCAAAGCCTGGCCTTGAAAACTTCCAGGGATGAGGCATCCACAACTTCCCTGGGCAACCTGTTTTGGTATTTCACTGCCTTCACAGTAAAGAATTTCTTCCTAATGTCTAATCTAAACCTACCCTGCCACAGTTTAAAACAATTGGCCTTCATCCTATTGCTACTTGCTCTTGTAAACAGTTCCTTCTCAGCTTTCCTGTAGTCCCCTTCAGGTACTGGAAGGCTGCTATAAGGTCTCCCCAAAGCCTTCTCTTCTCCAGGCTAAACAGACCCAACTTTCTCAGCCTGTCCTCATAGGAGAGGTGTTTCAGTCCTCTGATCACCTTTGTGTCCCTCCTCTGGACTCACTCCAACAGGTCCATGCCCTTCTTGTGTTGGGGCTCCACAGCTGGACACGGTATTGTTCTCACTAGAGCAGAGTTGAGGGCCAAAATCACCTCCCTCAACCTGCTGGCCATGCTTCTGATGCAGCCCAGGATATGATTGACTTTTTAGGCTGCCCTCAAACATCTGCTTAGAGATCAAGTGTCTGAAGTCACTTCTAGTCTTTTTCAAAGTCGTGGGACACACGACTTTCAGTTTCAGAGTCCAAAGGTGAACGGACTTTATGGGATAGTCTGCCTGAAAACAGGTGAATGCTCAGTTTGGATCATGTCTTGACTCACATATTGTTCATTATTTGACCTACGCTTCTGCTACCTCAGAGGGCCTGATGAATCTTCAAGAAAGAATTGTATTTTATTAATTAATATTAATTCAAATATTTTCTAGTCTTTAAGATGTTACCTGAAATCCTAAGAAGATGAATTACTATTGATTTTTTAGACTATATGATGCATGGATAAGTGTCAGAGGATGTTTGTTTTACAAAATTGTGATAGTTGACAATAAGTTTTGCCAAGTTTTGTTTTGCTCAGGTACTGAAAGGATAGCCATATGGTATCATGGCAACAGTAGTAACAAACTTTCATTCTGTGGGGCTAAGCACAGTTGTTAAGCTCTTCAATTTCATTCAAAATGCAGATTATTTTTAAACTGGTTTTAGTATAACTTAGTAAATACAATTTAATAGTATGTATTGACACTAATTGACCAACTCAGATTGTTGTTTTTTTTCGCTCTTGTACATCATTGAAACATTTATTATCTTTACATCTGGAAATTAAAAAACCTGTAAAAGAAAGGAGGATTTCAGATGATTTCACATAATCTACACTTCTTTGGATGTTTATCTAATGAAATTATAACCCTTGTTCAGATACTTGTAGTTTTCCACTTAGATTTAAAACTGAATTTCAATTAAGTAAAAAAATAAAAATAAATCTTAAATAAAATTTAACCTTAAGAAGCTTAAGTTAGATGCTTAAGGCAGTCAGTGCAAGTAATTTCTGTACTTTGTATTAGCATAATGGCAGAAGAACTTTTAAGTGAACAGCAAGTAAGTTTGACCATACCACGCGCAATTTTTAAAAGTGACTTATTGTTTGTTGAATGACTGTGTTATTAGAACCCATTTCAGATGTCTGCAATTAAGTATTTACTTTTAGAAATAATTAAGTGTAAAGAAAAACTATTGTTGAAATGTAGCATTTTATTCTATTAAGTGAAGTGGTCAGGTTGCCCTTATATAAGTGTAAAAGTAATGTCACAACATGTCACTATGAGTGAGTTATATCAGCTAACCGGCTTTTTAGGTTTTGTGTAACATATTTAATAGAAGCGTTAAGTACAGGCATTTTTTTCTGCTCCAGAAAACTGGGAAATAGCTTATTTCTCTTATTTTTTATATTTTTCTCTGCTACACCTTTATATGAAGGTTAAATAATGTTAAATTTTTTTTTTTTGAAAAAACCAAACAAATGAGCAAATATACCTGCCTCACCATCTCCATATCTGGTGCAAATGATTTTCCCCTTATGTGCCCACATAAAAGCATTGTTGAATAAAAATAAGTATGTTAGTGGAATTTGGAGTTAACATTCACCATGAGACTCATACAGAAGTCTTAGGAGCAAATTTTTGAGAGGCACAGCAACAGAATCATTTGTTTCTCAACAATATTTCAACAGTATAAGGATTGTTGTTTGTGTCGCGAGTTAGGACTGACTGACACTCTCTAAACCCTCTTCACCCTCCAAATGGAAAGGAAAAAGGAATGAGGCAGAGAGACTTATGGAGTGGAAAAAAAAAATTAAAACAGTTTTAATGAGTGAGGAAATAATAAAATTAGTGAACTACCCACAAATATATATATATCTAATATCGAACCGGCCTCCTCCCTGCCAAAAAAAACAACAGTTACCACTGATGCTGTAGTGCAGGTGGCACTGGGGAATTCCCAGGCTCAGCAGCAGCAGGAAGCGGGATACCGGAGCTGGATGCAGGAACTCAGGATCAGGATCAAAGGCAGAAGATCAAATGGAGTCCTCCCTGGACACCAGCCATTGGAGAAAAGAAGGAGACCTAAACCCTTGTGATCACTCAGGTATACTGAATATGACATAGACGGAACGAAATACTCCTATTGGTCATTTGTCCTGTCTGTAACTCACCGGAGGTGCAACCTTTTTCTTCCTTGTGACTCCTCAAACTTCCTGATACTCCCAGTGTGGCACACGAGCCAACAATGGCCTTGGCCACTGTAGGAATAAGTATAAGCAAGAGCCTTTCTGCATACCAGTCCCAGGCAGTAACTGTAAACATCAGGTGTTATCACTGCTAGTAACACTCACTGTCTGCAAAACATGTCACTAACTGCAGAAAGTGCAGTATTTTAGAAGAGACTGAGCTGGGAATTAAAAACCACTGAACAGAATTTGTTTTGTTTCACTCAAACTGGGACAGTTGATTTAAAATATATTTCTGTGATTTCTCCTTATTATTGAAGTAAAAGAACGTGACATACTCCAAAATGTATACAGAATTAGTAGTGAGGACAGGTTGCATCACATGAATTTAAAATTTCTGATGGAAGATGTTGTTGCAGAAAAATCTTCTAATATTTTATTAAAAGAAAATACTTCATTTGGAGAAAGTTCCAAACTGTTAGTTAAAATTTATCTTGTAGTATCTCTTTATTTGCTGCTTGTAGTCAGTAAAAAATATGTAGAGAGAGACTACCTACAGATATACGGAACAGAACAAAGAGAAACTAGGAAGAAACATTGCTTCTGAACCTTTATTAGGCTTTAAATATGTTTAAAACACTTATTTGAAGGTATCTTGTCATCTATTGCAAATGTAATAAAATAGCAGGAAATTCTGAGCCTTTCTCCATCCATTTCATTATTTCAACTCTAATATAAGTGTTGGATTAGGCAAGATTTGGAAGTATAATGTAGTTCAAGATTAAAACATTCCAGGTGAAATATCCAGTAGTGAAGATGTTTCTTGGTTTAAGCTTGTCCTTTTGAGGTGTTTTGGAAGGTATTTTAGTAAAGCATGTCATCAGAACATGACTATCTGCATGACTGTATACACTCAGTCTGGATCAATTCTCTTTAAAACATTAACATTTTTCATACGTATATATTCTAATATACTTGCTAGGTATACTGATTACTGGAACACACAGATGTATGATCCTCTTTCCTTGCTTATTCAGAAAAAGAAGTATTTTTATGTGTCCGCTTCTCTATTTAAGCAGTCAATTGCAAGTGGTATTTCTTCCTTCCATTGCCTCTCCAGAGAGATATTGAGACATGAAGTCTGTTTACTTTCTTTCTAGCTTTTCTGTACTGACAGAGACTGACCTTTTCTACATGTCTACTTCACTCTTCTAATTGTGGCAAATGCTTAGACGTTAGGGGAGTGATGGATGCAAGCAAGCTACATTGTGGCCATGCAAAACACAAAGGTCAGTACTCTTTCCCACACTGATATACAGAGCCCTATCAGATACCTTAGCAATCTGATCTAGTTGCTATCAGAAAAGTCAATATTTGCATTTTGCTGAATATACATGCCCACCAGTGTTTGGAGAACAGCTTTTTGATATCTCTGCTTATATATTTGTATTCACAAGATAATATCTGCAAATCCTCTAATGATTCAAAGACAAAACTATATGAGGGTATTTAATTATTAGGATTAATTCTTTGCTACTCTAAATTAAACAGGCTTAGACTTTGATGTTTTTTAACTTCAACTCGAACACTGAAAGTACAACTTGAAAAAATGTGGAAAAAAATTTCATTCATAGAATCTTAAATGTACACAGAGAAGCTATTTTAATTCTCTTTTTTAATAATTCCTGAATCACTCTGGTTACTGTGAAACATCAGCTTGCCTACAAACAGTATTGCAAAACAGATTACTGACTTTTAGTTGGTCTAAATGTTATTTAATCAATGTAATTTTAATGAAAATTAATTTGAATATGAGGATTTTTTAACTGATGCACAATCATATTTTGCAGGCCATACAGTCGAAAGGTGTTCTCTGTGGGTAGAATCTTATATACATATATTGAGCCTGATTGACTTCAGTGGGACACTGTAGGTGTGATTTTGATGGCATAGGCTTAAATGAGAGCACATAATTCTGAAAGCTTTTATAACACAGAAGGAAATTCTTTTCAAAGACCCATGAAAATATCTTAGCAATACATTTACAAAATCTCTCCCTTATGTTGTAGAAAATATTGAGTAGAGATCAGTCATCTAAAATTTTGTAGTTCTTTTCAGATTGATTCAGTTCATGAAAATACTCTTTCTTGCCAAACACTAGTGATACATACTACCATAAGACATTATGAAGTCACACGCTAATAGTGTGACTTTGCATAGAAATGTTCTACATTCATGGATTAAGTTGAGGTAGAAAAGGTGACCCTTTCCATAGGTAGAAAAATATCCTGCCATCTTCCAGCAATAGATGGAAACAATGCATTTTAATGTTTACTTTTGAAATTAGTATCTGTCTAGTAAACATAATTTTGAAGAGCAAATTTGATTATGCCTCTTGTCATCTAAGATGGCAGCTGTAGAAGATGAAGCTGGACATCAGAGAACCAGAGAACTGTTTTATGCTACTAAGGGAGACCTGAGTACTTCTGGCACCATTCTAAAAATGAGAGAGAAAATCTGGACACCAATTGTCTTGTTCTGATTCGTATTCAGTTGAGATGCAATGATCCCAGAGGCAAAATTAAGACATGAACAAGGGCAATGTTGTGGTTTTCTCTGAGTATTTGTTCTCCAAGCATGGAGGGGGGGAAGGGGGGGGTGGCCAGGGACAGCAAGAGAAGAAAAAGAAGAAACCAATACCACCATGGAGTCCAGCAGTGTCCCACAGGTCCAACATCACCAGTGGGAGAATATTCCGACTAGGTGCTAGTCTGCAGTTCTTTCATTTCCATTGTCCCCGCCTTTTCTCTACCTTTTCACTGGAACTAATTTGCATTTTCTTGGAATTTCTTTGCATAAACTCCTACTCACAGTTGCCTGTACTGTGCATGCAGCCCCTTTTTCGGGGGTCCTGAGGGATTTCCCTTGTCGAGCCTTCCTCCTCTAGTTGTCTTCCTCAGTGTGACCTGCTGACAATCCCACTGCACACACATGTATCTTTTGTCCTTAGTTATATAATTTGGTCAGTTTGGCGCTCCATCTTTGGAGGTTCCATATTTTCTCCTGAAATGTTGCAAAAGACCTACTGTCCAAGCTGCCTTCAAGGCCTCGCAGGTGTTAGTTGCTACAAACGTTGCAGAAGTTTTTTGTGATGAGCCTTGCAGTTTCAAACTATGCATCTTTGCAATGTTGACAATCTTTTCTTTCTTTGAGTGCCACACCAGTGAATCAGTTTAGTTATTTGTGCCTTCATTTTTCCTTGCTATTTGACTCAGGACTCGTGAGATATAGCAAGCTTTACATAGACTATGTGAATCCTGTCATGCATACAAAGAAAGCTAAGAAACTTTTTAAAATGTCCTGAAGGCTTTGTAACTTGAGATGGTGACACGACTTTGAGAAGTATTAGATTTTCCCCTAAACAAATAGGCAAAGTTGAAATCTTTTCTAGAAGTCAGTCAACAGGAGATCGTAGGGGCTAAATATGTTATTTTCTAAATAAACAGTGGCATCTTGTCAGCCACAAAATACAACAGCAGAAACTGCAAAAATGGCATTAAATTTAAAACTATACAGGTTGTACATCTTCTAATTTGAAGGAATACTCATGTAATGTTAATAATGGGTTTTGTCAAAGTTGTGAAGCATGTATATACTTGAGCCAGCATCTGGAAAGGAACTTTATTTGGAGTATCTGTGTACCCTTAGTTATTAGTGGTTCTTTTTTCCCCAAGAGCTCTGCAAGATAAGGTAGGCTTTTCAAAAGCAGGAACTTAAATCCATATTACACCAGGTGAATTTGTTAGAGCCAGAAAAAACCCTGTGGTAAAATGACTGAGTAGCAGACCCCTGCCTATTTAGTCTGTGAGTCTGCCCAGTCTTTCGGCCCAGATGTATGATCAAGATCTTGAAATATACATTGTATTCATTTAAACACTGATGCTTAGGTATGGATTTCTGAAACTTGGTCATGCCATGTGTAAAACAGAAAGACAGTTTCAAAATGGAAAAAACAGTAACATTTTAGATGTATAGAATTCTCCCAGTCAGCTTCTCAGAATATATTCAGTAAAGAATAATAAAGCATATAGTCAAAAACAATATACCAAATATATACTAGAATATTCTTTTTTTGTTAGTATTTTCTCACTACTAAATACTCTGTAATTTCATCTTTTTGTTCTATGTGGGGATTTTTTTTTGTTTATTTTGTTTTCCTGAGAGAAGAACAGTGCACATCTTGCTCCTTCTTCTTTTTTTTTTTGCCTGTTTTGACATGTTTTTCTGGAGTTAAGAAGAATATAATCTTGAAGAATATCAAAGTGAGTTTTTGGACTGAAATGTCTGACTAGTCCTATACTAAATAAATAAGCAGCAGATTGTAAATAATGGAGTAGTCATGGTATTCTACTAAACAATGAAATTCATATAATGAAAAAATAAACCATTCCACTTTCTTTTATCTGAAAAATTGACAACTAGATTGTGGGGTTTACCTTATTCAGATAACAGAAAATGTGTGGTACATTTGGAATTGATCTGCTTCTTCCCTTCAATGATACAACAGTGAAGCTTAGCAAAATATGTTATCATCTACTCATTACTAAACACAGAAATATTTATGTTACAAAACAGATATTTGAAAAGTCGAAGTATATTTTTTTGACCCGCAATGGTGTAACAGTCTGTGATTATAGTCTAAATGATAGTATGAGTAGTCACTGGGATTTTTCAGAGATATGAATGTATTATCTGATTACTTGATACTTAAACTATGTTTGCTGCTTGTGTTTTAGTAAGACAGCTGCAGTTAACAGGTGGCATAACGTTGCCTACTATTCAGTAACAATTAATGTCTACAGAATTAGTGTTAACCTTGATTTCAGTTTGCACATGTCACCAACAAAATATCATGTCCTTGACACGCAAATTTACACAGAAATGTCTTAAGGGGATGTCAAATGCTAGAGTTTATCTTCTATAGTAATTGTGTTTAAGATAATGTGTTTGCTGTGTGTGCTTTAACTGAAAATTTCAACATGTGCTGGAATTCCGCATGAACTTTTATAGGGCATTATTGTACTGAGCAGATTTGGTACAAAACATACAGCACAGCAAATATGTATTATGTACTTCCATCGTTCACAATTCATATATTTTTTAAAAAGCCTTAAAATTAAATTTAGTGCCAAAATGGTTTAAAGCTTAATGCAAATGACACACAAAATTTCTGGATGAACCTAGGAACTAAAAACTGTAACACATATATGTTTAATGCGTTCTTTTGAGTTTTATAATGTATGAAAATCAATGATTTTACTGAACAAGGAAAAAATATACATAAAATAAGTTTGTTTTATTGCAGTGAAGACCTTGTAGTATAAGAAATGCAAAAAGTAATAGTCATATGGTAGGTGAACAAACCTTATTTTCCTTTCCTTTTCTTCATTTCTCTTTTCTTTAACATCTTAAAATTTTGAGTAGTGTTGTGAAAATTCTGTTACAAATAATTTATTAAAATCCATCATATTCAAGTAACTATTTGTTTTTGAATGCCATGACATAAAGCTAGAAAACTTTTTCCCCTTTTTTATATTTAAAAAATGTTGAATAACAATATAAATGTTTGAAAATATGTTGAAAGTAAGGAACTAATGCACTGCAATTTGTTTTAATTATTGTCATTTGGTTTTCTGAGCTTATTATTTGGAAAGATAAATTCTATATTATATATAATGACATAAAATATAATTTTATGTGAGTGGAAAACTCACATAAATATTAGAAAATATATTATACTATTCAATATATTATATTTATATTAGAAAATATAAAAGTTACTTTTAGCGTGCTGAATGACTGGTGAACTTCGACCCTACAGAAGCTGCTGAAAAAAACATTTGTTTACTGCTTTTAACACACTGCTACAAGTCAAAAAGCTATGAAATTACATGGAAACACCCTTTTTCACTCTGCACAATATGATTTTTAATAGAGGAGACCAAGCTTATAGGATTGCATTCCTTAAAGGACTTAAGCAAAAGATATGAGACCTCCAAGTGTGAAATGGTTTTAAGTGGGCAATATGATTTAGATTCCCCTGTAAATTTTCTGAAGTGCATAGAAGTTTTCAGGCATCTACATAAGGACAAACTTGATGTTTATATTCTTTGTATGTAAATCCTATGCAGAATAGAAAAGTATCTTCCTATCCTGCAACATTTCAAAAGCAAAAATTAAGGTCTAAATAGAGGGGAAAAATCTGAGTTATTTTAAATTTTTTATTTATTTACGGATTGGGGGTTTTTTTGTTTGTTTATTTTTGAAACCTCATTGAAAAATTATTTTTTACAGGTACTTTTAAAGAAAAGTTTATTTGTGTTCAGTAAAGACATGGAGGATCAGAATTGTTTTTGTTTTATTATTTTAGGCATATTATATTTGTCAATATTTATGACTTAGATGATGGTTAGATCATATTTTATGACAAATTAATGTAGAACATCGTGGAATTCGATAAGGTTCACATACTTTTTCTTACAACTGTACAAATTATGGTACATAATAGTATCAGAGTACAATATGCACTATAGTTTTATTTTTATTTCTTTTAAAATATAACAACTCATCACTGAAAATCACAATAAGAAGGCAAGTAATCTTTACAACTATTTTTTTAAAAAAAATTAACTATATAGTAATAAGAAATAATAAAATATTTCACTACAAGAATTTTTTGAATTAAATTTTTTTCAGGCCCGATGTACTTGAAATGTTAAAATTGACTTATAATGTCAAAACATAGCAGCCAGTTTAGGAACAACAGTGAGAGACCAAAGGTACCTGATAGTATAAAATGTCAGTGAGACAGAAGAAAGCCTGTGAGAATTGTAAGTCATCCACAGATTAGCAAAATACGAATTTGAATCATATCAAAGATGAAACTGGTTGGAAAAGATTGATATTACAGTTGTCATTAAAAATTAGATAAACATATATTTGTAGTGACCTGGATGTATAGTCTGCTAAGAAACACATTAACTATAGCCTATGAATGTTATCTGCTGGCAGCTGTCAGATAGATGGCAACTCTCACCATAATTCAAAAACAGTTCAAGTAGTGTTAAAAAACATGCTTTTTTTTTTAATGGGTGAAATTAGTCTTGTGTTGACTAACGGAGTTTCTGTCAGCACAGAACCTAGAAGAAGAAATTAATTGAATAAGAAACTGCTCTAAGCCTGCAAGCGTAGTGTGCAGCTGCAGCATTTGAAGGGCAAATTCAGGAAACAGGTATGAACCCTTAATTTACTTACCACCCTTGTCACTTAATTTCCCCCCCCCCCCCCACTCCGGGCACAA
>NW_009692708.1:30233-42527 GCF_000703405.1 Apaloderma vittatum
TTACTTTCTGAAATGAAGTTTATGCTCTCATTTTGTCATTTAGAGGCTAATATACTCCTCTAGGATGGGAAAGATCCGAATTTGAGTAGGTCCTACTGATTTTATTGTTGAAAGTAGATCATAATACAAGTCAGAAGGAAAGGCAAGACTGTAAGTGAGAAAGAATTTGACCCTGTAGGTTAGTAGTTATTTTGTTTGTTTCAATTCAACCATAGATGATGGTTATTTGTCAACACATTCTAAAGATTATGGTGTTGAGCTCATAAAGTAGCTGAAGATATTTTGTGGTTTAGTCACTATCATCCCATAACCTTAAAAGAAATCCATGAAGTAGCATAGTAGGCAGTAGAATAACCATTGTTTCTGACTATCCTGAGCTTCCTTCTTACGTATGAACTACTATAATTCATGTAATTCCTTTGGTCCAAATATGCTGTTGAATGCTCATCTGGCCAACATAGGTTCTGTCTGCAGCTACAGGACTACACATGCAACCCTATATTGAAGATTCCTACATGTACAGGTTGTCTAACCATAGATATTAGAGACCAGTAGTCTAAAATTAAGAAATTAGTGTTAGCCCATGCAGTACTCTTGTGTAGCTAGTTCATACTCCAAGGTTTTTGAAATCACAGAGCTCCTGTGTCTTTATTTTTGGCGCTAAATGGCAGTACATATTGCACATACAGCACACCAACCCTGCTCAGATTTTCATGGAGAAATCTCTGAAAAATAGTACACCTGCATAAACCCTGCTTGTGTTTCTTTAATGTACTCAAGACTTTTAATCTTACAGTTTATCTTGTACTTTTTTCTGTCAGTTTTTCTTATGATACCTCTTTACCCTAGAATATATGAAAACACCCTCCCGAGTTTTAAACACTAGGTGGATCACAAGTCATATTCTATATGTAGTAGATATTTTGTTGATATGGTAGCAGAATTTTGAACTGCAGATTTAGCCCCAGTATGAGATTACATTTGTAACCCTTGCTTACATTAAAGGAGTCCAGACTTTGTCTCAAAGGAAACAATTAAAATGTTTGCAAACCATTAATCTGTTCAGGGATTTTCTGTTGTTTATCTAGGGCAAGTCTATTGGCTAGATCACTATTTCTATTATTTCCTTATTTGGAGGAAACAATGTTAAGATACACAGGACAAAAAAAGTATACAAGATGGAAATTAATCATTAAAAAAATCAAACTATCATGAATGAATTCACAGAAAGTCTAAGTGTGGTACAGCCACATGCTTATCATTCAAAAGTAAAACAAACAATGAAAAGCAATTAAAACATTTTATCTTTAATCTTGAAGACATTTCTAGTTTCTTAAAATTATCTTTCTTGACTATGATGGACAGGGTTGAAATGTCTAATTACAATGGAAAATGGCTGTGCTGTTGTTAAACATTTATATTACTGTGTAAAATGCCTATGAATGGAAAAATTATATTATTTGGTGACATTATTTATAGCTGGGAATAGCTATTGTCACTTAAGAGATTGGTTGGAAATTTAGGAGGATGGACAGCAGATATTAAAAAACCTAGGTAATCAAGACTAGATGCTTAGGATATTCTGTTTTCACTAAATCAATCGTGTAATCTACAGGAGAAATTGCAACAGAAAAACCAGATTTATGTCAATATGCAGGAAGACGTTTTTATTCATATCGAAGGTGCCTAACACGACAAACAACCTTAAACTTGAAGAAATTAATCTTATATTTGTTTCCTTTTAATTTCAGTAGCAGGAACTTCAATCTCTCTATTGCTCTGGTATGTGGCACTCTATCATAGAGAAAAGAGGCAATTTTTATGTCTCTCCAAACCATCTAAGGTTAAAATTGGAATTCTACCTGGAAAGTAAGAAAACTCACACAGATCACAGTTCAGTTTCTGATGTGGGCTTCCCTTATTAACAATCAAGTCCCAACAGTCTATATCAGCCTCTCTGAGTTTAGTTCTGTGGATAGAATGCATTTGTATACCAAAAAACAACAAAAAGACACAACTGGTAATTGCAATACAGACCACATGTAGGGGAATAAAGACTGAGAAGGTGAAAAAAATGCTCCTACAACAGTCCTGATATAGACACAAAGTAGTGCAAAGAACCTGTTACTAGGGTGCTGATATTTTGACAGTTTGTGTTCTTTGGGGGCCAGTTAGCTCAGTCAGTTGAGCGTGATGCTAACAACTCGAAGGTCGCAGGTTCGATTCCCGTTCGGTCCCCATGTGTTGCCTGATTTAGTCAAGAGGTGGCGTCCCTGGCAACAGGGAGGCTGGAGTAAAGTGATCTCTAAGGTCCCAGCCTAGGCCATTCTATGATTCTCAGGGGATGTAGAATGTTACTACATTCCTAACAATTTGTCACTATGTTCTTGGCTTTAGGGAGACATCTATAAGAATTGTAAAACAATTATTTTCAGAAGATGTTTATAACATTTGTTAGATTAGTGAATATGGAATGTGTTAGTCCAATGGAGCATATGCTTCCGTTGGCTTAATTCTGGTCAAAATGTTCTGTACAATATTGAGTATATTTCTACACAGTTAAAAAAAAAAAATTGAGCAAAATTAGACCATTGCCACAGTTTGAATTAATTATACCTCCAGGGCTTAGAGACATTTGGGTAGAAATGCAACAAACATCACCAGACCTCATGTGTCAGCCATACCTTAGAAAATATGGTTTCTGAAACATGCTTGCACCTACAGGTATCATAGTTTTTAATAGTATGGAAAACAGTGGCAGAAGTTGGAGATCTGAAAACAGTGTTTCCCTTTTCTTTCCAAATAACATTTGTTATTATTTCTTGAAGCTAAAATAGGATTGGATATTATGCCTCTAAGAACAGTTTTAATTTCTCTAGTTAATGTGCATTTGCATGGTACTAATTTCCTTTTTTTCTGGAAGCTGGTCACATTGCCCACCACAATAGGAAATAAATTTTCTGAGTCACGTTTTGTAGTTAATAGGAATTTTATGCTATACCTGCTATGCTAGCAGTCACATTCTTTCCAGCCCCTATCTATCTGTTTTGTCCATAGAAAACAAAATTATTTGATAGGTATATTCCTTGAATATTGCTGCTTTTTTGTTGTTTATAAAAGATTTCTCTTTGAACTTTTTCTTCTGAGTGAAACATGGTGAAAATGCAGGTAAAGTATATCATGAGAAGTAAATATATTTAACTGAGAAGAAAGCAACAGAAGCAGACAAATTTTATTTTCACATTATCTCCTTATTGCATAAAAGTTTTAGATTCATGTAATGTAAGAAAACCCAGAGCTTGAGAATTGGAGCTTGACTAATACATAGTGGAATTTCTTTAGGAGAGTCTTCAACATACAGCATGAGATTAGTATTCCTAGTTAAGGTATTTTTAATCAGAAAGCATGGCACAAGAAACGCTGCAATTTCTGAAATCCGCTGGTTCCAAGGTACCATGCAGCAAGAAGATATGATTATTAAGAACAAAAAGAGCTAATACTCCTCAGTAACACCACCATTGTAGTGTTGATGACAATGTACTCAAAGTATACAATGCATTCTTATGCATCTCACAACTATAGACAGCAGTCTGAAAAGTCTGGCTGTTACCAAATTTCCTAAGCTCCGTAACAAATTATAAAGAGGCCAAGGAGGAAACACTGAGGGACTTAAATCCTTTCACTTGTCTGAAAAATATTTTACCTGTAACCTACCCTTGTTCTGCCATTTACCCTGATAACTCTGGATTTGCTTCTGTTGTCTGAAAGTGAGTAGGGTGTCAATTCAGCTGTGATTAAAGAACTGGGGTGCATCCCTGAGCCTGGTTATGATGGGATCACAGAAGAAAAGAAAGCTTCTAACTCTGAGGAGAAACTACAAGATTAAGAGGGTTTTATGTCAGTGTGCTGAGAAGACTGAGGATTAAATGGAAAATATTTCAGGGTGACACATGACATATTGCATTCAGCGATAATGTTTTTCACTTGTTGATTTCACAGCTGATATTTTTTAAAATGTCTACCTTAAAGAGTGAAAGACAAATTTAGTCTTTCTGCAATTTCAGGGCCCGGAAGTTTGATGTCAGTGTTTAGAACATGAACTGTTCATATTCTCCTGCTGCACTGTGCACAGGTTGCTCCAACACACTTTTATCCCTCCTTGCCATCTCCTTCAAAAGAACAGGATACATTTTGTATATTTTAAAGTGATCAGGAGTCACACCTAAAATAGATTGATTTTAAATAGCAGCAGGCTTATGAAGTTTTATTTCCACTGCAGATAAGATTTAAGTTTTACATCATGTCTTCTGAACCTCCCCCCCCAAAAAAAAACCATATAGGAAAAAAGGCTACATATTTCTATTTCTCCATACTAACATATATGATATGAATCTTGCCACATAAGCCATCTACAAATCAAGTATAATTTACAGAAATTAATTTTAAGAGAATTGCATGTGATTGTATGATTGTAATTCTGGCATTCCCACACTTTCAGTGAGCCGCAGATAATTCTTGTACAAATTTTAGAAAATGTAGGAGTTTGTTTTTAATATGTAACTTAGGGCTGTTTAGAAGATGCAGCAGATGATTAACATTTGAGGGAAATGACAAGCAAAATTATGCAGTAGTGAATACAGCTAGCAATGGAACAGGCAAACAAATCCAGTGACAATGCTAAAGTGAACTTCTCTTGCATCTATAGGATGATGACTTCCCCTGATGAGTATAGTGATAGTATTTTCTAGCATTAGGAATGTGTTTACTTCGAGAGTTCTTACAGACCTAGCACAAGTGCTAGATGAATTTTAGGTAACGTTAATGTTTTTTTAAACCCTTTCTGTCTTTAATAATGCTCCTGGTGGTTATTCTACCTTATATAGGTTGGGGTTTTGCCTTAATAATCAGCATTGTCCAGAAATAATTTAGCTGATTCCTAGTCGGTACATTGCTAACTACTTACTAGCTACCTCGGGACTCCCTGTATTTTCCGTGGGCTCCAGAATTATATACGCAGTTCTCCAGGCGGTCTCACGAGAGTGGAGTAGAGGGGGAGAATCACCGCCCTCGACCTGCTGTCTACACACCTCTCGATGCAGCCCAGGATACGACTGGCTTTCTGGGCTGCAAGTGCACGCTGATGGCTAATATTGAGCTTCTCATCCACAGTACCCTCAAGTCCTTTTCTTCAGGGCTGCTCCCAAGCCAATCACTGCCCAGCCTATATACATGAACTATAGTTTTAGGAATTTCACTGGGATGTAGTTTGAAATGAAAAATATTTTTTTCTGTGTCCAAACAGGTATCTTGAGCTTCAAGAATATTACTTTCACAAATAAAACCTCGTGGATCCTATACCATGCATGCGCTTGCATCAATTGTTTGCCATTTTCCCTTCTTTTGATGAGCCCATACTCTGTGTTCTAGGTATAGAGTATGGTTCCATTATGATTTAATCCTAGAATAATGATTTGGTACATGGTATTGAAGTCGTGGTTTTAGCTGGAGCCATAGATATAGCCAGAACTGTAGTTTTAGCTGGTATGTAGGATACTTAATATGCTTGAGCAAACAGAATCAGTGGGAGAACAGAGGTGTGAGACAGAAGTATTCTACAAGGGGAGCTTATCCCCAAAGACAGGATGCTCTTATCTTCAAAGATGGAATGCCCCAGGACTCCCAAATGCCATTAAGATAGGTAGAATCAGCCTAGGTCAACCTTGGGGTCTCTTAACAAAGACAAGGAGTTAATCGAATGAAGTCCATCGAAAGGACACCCTGGTGAAGACTATCATGATGAAGTAAAATGATCACCAGAGACAGCTGAAGACCACTGAAAGACTATTGTTTATGCAGGAGTGGGCAGCAACATATGTTAATGCGTTCTCGGAAATTGCATGAATATATATATCTAAACTGTATATAAGCTATACATTTAGCCCTTCACAGGACACCACTCCAGGTGTGCCCAGAGCTGCAATAAAGAATGCCTGCTTAATAGACATCAAGGCTATTAAGTTCTGATTTCAGCCTTTTCATGACATCAGTATATACTGAAGCATCACATACAGTGAGGACAAGAAAAACAATCTCGTCACCCTCTGTGTACAATTGACTAATTTTCACCATGATTGAAACTCTAACTCTGAGACATTATCCCAAATCACCTAAAGAATTTAAATAGGTAAGGTTTCACCTTCTCCTTCTCTAATAATAGCTGCTACTACAGATTGTATCCATAACTGTACTTGAATACAGCTCAAGGCAAGAGAGGGTTGCTTGTGTTGCTCCAAGGACGTTTATGATTAATTGGATAGTCATTTTCTTTTATTCATTCCCAGCAGGGTAGAATGTCTGATAAGAGCCATTGAGTTACTTCTAATGCCAGCAAAGATGATTTTAGTGGGTGTTGTAATTTGTTTAGGTCATCTGTAGCAGCAGTTAATTTGTTAATTAGGACTTCACTATCTATGCCATTCAATACTTGCAGTCCTGTTCCTAAGATACCAGGTATACGTATTTCTGATTGTCCATATAACCATGCTAACCAGACAGTATAATTTACTCCTGGAAAAGGCAAAACAATCTGATCTAACTGCTGCCACATTGGCGTGCCGTGCAAGTTCCACCCTTTTCTCCAACTTTACATTGCAGAAAACTTGCATTGCAGAAAACTTGCTGTTGCCCTGTATTTTAATTCTATAAGGCCCACTGTTATAAATAAGGAGATGGCTTAATAGGAGGCCAAGATAGTAAGATTGGTCATTTGATAGCAATTTTGAATTGGAGTCCTAAACTGGAATGAAATTTGGAATCTGCCCAAAGGCACATTATGAGCATTGAGCAGGAGAAAGTAAAATTATACCAGCATTCATGTCCAGAGGGACAGAAACGTGTGTTATCAGGACAACATCCATGTTTTCTTCCATCATAGTCCCCAATAATGTGTGAAAATGTTGTACACTCAGTGTGGTTTTCAACTCAGCATCCAATTATAGTGATGTCTCCTATTACTCCCTTTAAAGACATGATCTGTAAATCTGCATCTTCATTTTTTGTAATCCACTCTCATCTATGAAAGTTTATGTTATTACATAGTACTACTGCAGATAAATTTAGAGATTTAGAATGGCATACGCTGGCAGGATAAGGGCCAGTTGCAAATTCATTACAACCTCTATAAACATTAGCCCATAGCCACCCCGTTGTACACAAGTTCCATATCTTGTATGTGTCAATTTTAAATTTAATCATTAGTCCTACACTACTGAGGACCCATCCACAAATCACAAAAATATGTCATACTAAAGTGAAATTGTACCAACAATCTGGGTTGTCATCACTGCAAAATTTTGGCTGCTTTCTAGTTCAAGTGGAATCAACATCATCAACAGTCATTTATCTCCATTTCCAATGAGTATGTTCATTGATTACTCAGTATCCTACATTAATTTTCTCTCCTGGTGTGCCTTGGAGTAGGGGAAAAAAATTTTTCCTATCCCATCACATTAATTTCCCAAGTATACCTCATTTCCGTACAAAACTAGAGTAGAAAGGCTTAAGTCTGACTTTTCCATCAATGTTCCCAGCATATTTCACTAATGCATGATCCCCTGGGCTTGGTGTTTGACCAGTGGTATTATACTTACTGCAATTAACAGAAAAAGGGAAGTTGGAATAAAGGCATATCACTGTTGTTGCCACTGATACTGATTCAAGCAGATTAATGTGATGGACAAAAGAGTATACACAATGATGAGAAGATGAAAATGTCTAGTATAATAGTTGCTCCCATGGTGTTACTGGTGGGATACATTGTTTTCTGTGAAAGAAAGAAAGGAAGACTCTTGGTGGGGAGGCTGAACCGGTTACCCCTTCTATGATACAGGATAAATTATAGAGATCTTTCACTGAAAGGCTAACTAAGGTTGGTTGTTTTTCACCAGGGAGCCAAATTTTTACTCAGTTTATAAAATAGCTGCATATATATACACTAGTATAGAGATACAGAGTTATATGCCTGGTGATAGATATTACTGGACTTATTCATAAAATGCGTTTCTCAGTTTATCCTCAGATTCTTTTGATGTTTATTTTTGAAAGATTTCTCAGCACTAAAACCAAAATAAATGTACTTTTTGATGATACTTGAGTTGATCTTATGAGATGTTATATAAGATGAATTATCACAGAATCACAGAATGTTAGGGGATGGAAAGGACTTCAAAAGACCATCTAGTCCAACACCTTTGCCAGAGCAGGATCACCTAGAGTAGGTCACACAGGAACACATCCAGGTGGATTTTGAATGTCTCCAGAGAAGGAGACTCTACGACATCTCTGGGCAGCCCACTCTGTCACCCTCACAGTGAAAAAGTTTTTCCCAGTGTTTTTGTGGAACCTCCTATGCTCCAGCTTGCATCCCTTACCTCTTGTCCTATCACTGGACATCAATGAGAAGAGCCTGGCTCCCTCCTCCTGACACTTGCCTCTTACATATTTATAAACATTACTGAGGTCACCCCTCAGCCTTCTCTTCTTCAAGCTAAAGAGACTCAGCTCCTTCAGCCTTTCCTTCATAAGGGTGATGTTCTAATCCCTTCATCATCTTTGGGGCTCTGCACCAGACTCTCTCAAGCAGTTCCCTGTCCTTCCTGGACTGAGATTCCCAGAACTGGACACAATATTCCGGATGTGACCTCACCAGGGCAGAGGACAGAGTAGAGGGAGAGGAGAACCTCTCTCAACATATTAGCCACCTACCTTCTAATACACCCCAGGATGCCATTGGCCTTCTTGGCCACAAGGGCACATTGCTGGCTCATGGTCACCCTGCTGTTTACCAGAATCCCCAGGTCCCTCTTCCCTACCCTGCTCTCCAACAGGTCTGTCCCCAACCTATACTGATACATGAGGCCGTTCTTTCCCAGATGCAAGACCCTTGCTGTGGTTGTATTTCATAAATTTTTTTTCCTGCCCAATTCTTCAGCCTGTCTAGGTCTTGCTGAATGTCAGCACAGCCTTCTGGGATGTCACCCACTCATCTCAGTTTTGTGTCGTCAGCTAACTTGCTAACAATACACTCTTAATCCCTCATCCAGGTCACTGATGAATATATTGAATAGTGCTGGTCCCAGTACCAACCTCTGAGGGACTCCACAGGCTTCCAACTAGACTCTGTCCCACCGATCACAACTCTCTGACTTCTTTGCTTCAACCAGTTCATAGTCTACCTCATTACCCAATTTTCCAGACCACGTGTCCTCACTTTAGCTATGAGGATGCTGTAGGAGACAATGTCAAATGCTTTACCGAAATCCAGATAAACCACATCCACTTCACCACCATCATCTACCCACCTGGTTATGTTCTCATAAAAGGGTATCAGGTTGGTCAAACATGACTTCCCCTTGGAAAAAACATGCTGGCTGCTCCTAATGATCCTCTTATCCTTGATTTGCCTAGAGACAGCAGTGAGGATAAGTTTTTCCATCACCCTTCCACAGATGGAGGTGAGGCTGATGAGTAGTTACCCAGGTCCTCTTTGCCCTTTGTGAAGACTGGAGTGACATTTGCTCTCCTCCAGGCACCTCTCCTGTTGCCCATGACTTACCAAAGATGATGGAGTGTGGCCAGGCAATGACTTCCACCAGCTCCCTCAGCATCCACAAGTGCATTCCACCGGGGCCTGTGGATTTTTGGATTTTCAGATTACCTAACTGATCCCTAACCCAGACCTTGTTAACCAAGGCAAACTCCTCCTTTATCCTGACTTCCTCTGGAGCCTCAGGGCTCCTGAGGACAGTCTCCAGCAGTATAGACAGAGGCAAAAAAAGCATTCAGTAGCTCTTCCTTCACTGGATCCTCTGACATCAGGGCACCCACCTCATTCACCAGAGGCCTTACATTGCCTCTAGTGTTAGTTTTGTCAGGAATGTATTTGAAGACGCCCTTTCTGTTGTCCTTGAATTCCCTTCCAAGGTTTACTTCTAAGGCGGCCTCAGCTTTCCTAGTTGCCTCCCTACATCTTCCGACCACAGTCTTATACTCCACCCAAGTGGCCAGCCCCTCCTTTTGTGATCTATCAACTCTCTTCTTCCACTTGAGTTTGCCCAGCAGTTCCCAGAACCATGTGGGTCTCCTGGTTCTCTTTCTTGATTTCCTACCCATTGGGATCCACTGATCTTGAGCTTAGAAGAAGTGATCCTCGAATACTAACTATCTTGGATCCCTTTACCTTTAAGTACCCTGTCCCAATGGGATTTCCCCTAGCAATTGCTTGAAAAGGCCCAAGCTGGCCTTGCCAGAGTCCGGGGTTGCAATCCTGCTTGGCATTCTGTTCCTATCGCACAAGATCCTGAACTCCACCATCTCATGATTGCGGCAGCCAAGATTGCTGCAGCAAGATTGCCCTCAACCTTCACTGTTTCAACCAGATTCTCCTCGTTAGTGAGTATAAGATCCAGAAGTGCTCCTCTCCTAGTCAGCTCATTCACTATTTGCATAAGAGAAATTATCATCAATGCACTGGAGAAAACTCTTGGATTCTGGATAGCTGGCTGTGTAGGCCTTCCAGCAAATATCTAGGTAGTTAAAATCCCCCATGGGAACTAGGGCCTGTGATTGAGAGGCTGCTGTCAGCTGCCTGTAAAAAGCCTCATCAACTTCCTCATCCTGTTCAGATGGCCTATAATAGACACCCACCACAATATCACCCTTGTTAGCCTGCACTTAAGTTCTCACCCACAAACTCTCAACTTGCTCCTCATCCTACACTGGGCAGAACTCGATATATTCCAGTTGCTCTCTCACATAAAGAGCAGCTCCATCACCTTGCCTTGTTGGCCTATCTCTCCTTAAAATGACATAGCCATCCATGACCACATTGGAGTCATGTGAGCTGTCCTGCTATGTCTCTGTACTTGTCACTGGATCACATGCCCTTTACTGCACACGCACTAACTCCTCCTATTTGTTGCCCATGCTGCGTGCGTTCATGTAGAGGCACTTCAGCTGGGCTGTTGGCCATGTCACCTTCTTGGTGGAACAACCCATAATTCTCTTGAGGTGTTCTATGGATGTTTCCCTGTTGACTCCTACCTCAGGAGCCCCTGGTTCATCTCTTTAAGGCTTTAAGTGTACATTATTTCATGCACTGTTGCAATGATGGCTTCTTAAGAGTAGATTTCACTTTAAAGTAAATGGAATTTAATTTAATTTCACAGTTTTATTTAATGCTTCCATTACCCTGGTCTTTGAATTGTCAGTATTCTACTGTTTTCTGCTTCATCCTAGGGTTTATATACTTTCTGGTTTTCTCCCATTTCTTCACATGCCTGTAACATTTTGCTTTTCTTTGTCACTTTTGCACTGATTGTTCTTCAGTAAAGCTACATTTTCAATGAGATTCTTTCAGAATGGTTCAACAACAATAACAGAAAAATCAACACTCAACACTGATTTTTCTTTAGATAACTCATTTTTTTCTGATGTTCCTCTTATTCTAGGGGGAATGTAGAAATAATAGTCTTTTCTCACATTCTAGTTCTTGTCAGTAGTTTGGGGTTACTTTTAAGAACTGCAATGCTTGAGGGAATTCATCTTACTCACAAAACTTCATAATCTCAAGAACCAATTTCTACTGGTATCTCCAAGCCTCTTATGATTATGTTTATCCACCCAGAGCAGAAACTCAGGCTATGCAAAGCCCAGAATTTACACTTGAGTGAATTAATACAAAATTGGATTCTCCTGAATAATATTAGGAAAGTTAAGACAGGTAAGGAACATAACCATGAAAAATAAGGCACCTGTGCAGAAGCAAGTAAAGCAACAGACACATTCCGGGAGCATCTAGAGAACCTGAAGGTGCACAAGTCCATGGGACCTGATGAGATACATCCACGGGTCGTGAAGGAACTGGCGACTGAAGTTGCTAGGCCACTGGCTATCGTATTTGAGAGGTCCTGGCAGTTTGGTGAGGTTCCCACAGACTGGAAAAGGGCAAACATAACCCCCATCTTTAAAAAAGGGACCAAGGACAACCCGGGGAACTATAGGCCAGTCAGCCTTACCTCTGTGCCAGGTAAAATCATGGAACAGATTCTCCTGGTAGCTGTACTAAGGCACATAAAAAATGAACAAGCGGTTGGTGACAGCCAACATGGCTTCACTAGGGATGAGTCGTGCCTGACTACATGGCCTTCTACGACACAGCTACAGCGCTGATTGACATGGGAGAAGCAAAGGATGTAATTTTCCTCGACTTGTGTGAGGCGTTTGACACTGTCCCAC
>NW_009692709.1:0-18365 GCF_000703405.1 Apaloderma vittatum
TGTCCACTAGGACTCCAAGGTCTTTCTCCCCTCGTCTGTACTGGTGCCTGGTATTATTCCTCCCCAGGTGCAGGACTCTACTCTTGTCCCTGTTGAACTTCATGAAGTTCCCCTTCTTCCAGCTCCCCAGTCTGTCCAGATCTCATTGGATGACAGCACAGCCTTCCTCTGTGTCAGCCACCCCTCCCAGTTTCGTATCATCCATGACCTTGCTTAGGGCACACTCTATCCCCTCATCCAGGTCATTGATGAAGATATTGAACAAAACTGGACCCAGCGCTGATCCTTGGGGAACACCACTGGCCACAGGCCTCCAACTTGTCTCTCTGCCGCTGATCACAACCCTCAGATGACTGAAACTGTCTTCTCAAGGAATTTATTTTCTTGCAGCTTCCTATTTCTAGAACAAATGAGATTGAATTTCATGATTTTACAAAAGGTGCTGTCTTCTAAATCTGATTCAGAAATTCATTATCTGTTTTATCTGAATTCTTCTAGTAATTCACATACTTTTCTCATAGTAGGTCAGACGACTGCAAAACTCTCTTCACAATAAAATTTGCTTCCTGCAAAGTTTTTTATTTCTAGATCAAATGAGAATAAAAAAAAACACTTTTGATTTGCTCCTCCAAGCAATCAAAAATTTTGTAGTTAACATGTCACTGATTGCACTAGATTATCTCATAACTGTGATGAATATGTCTTTTTGCATTCATTTCTCTCTTTACAGCAGGCAGTAAGCACAGTGAATCTAAGATCTTAAAATAGTAGAGGGATTCAGTGCATGGTAAAACATCAAATTCAAATACCTAAAATGGAGAAATCAGTCATAATCCTTTTTTTTTCTGATGTGGATTCAATTATTTTTTCAATTGAAATTATGAAATTTACATCTGTTTTACAGCATCAAGCTTATATACAAATAGGGAAGTATGACTACTTCCAGTAGCGAAAGCAAACACACTGTTTCGGTCTTAATGGTATGTACTTTGGTATAATCATTAGGGAACAGATTCTCAGCTAATATAAACTGCCATAATTACACTAGGATGTTATGACATGTTACACCATCTGAGAATCTGCTTTGAATGTCATACTCATTTGCACCTAATTTCAGCAGCTATTTTTTTTTAATATGAGGATTTTTACATAACTACAGAATTAAAAAAAATATCTATTTGGGCTTTAAAAGACGACTGTTGAAACCTACTATGACGTGCAGAGTATACGCTACCAATGATGTCGACAGTTCTTTGATTTCATACTATAGCTCTAGACATTTGCTATAGCAGATAGAAGTAGCTTTTGATAGCTCACTAAAGCTATCATAGCACCAAAGGATTTGAAAAAAGGGCTAACAGATTTTGCAACAACAAAAAGAGGGAAGGAAAGCAATAGCAAAAGAGAAACACAAAACTAGTCTGTGTTAAAACAAAACATGAAGGTAGACCTGTAATACTGTCTTCAGCAGTGAGGAGATCGCTGATCTATACTGTCCAGTACTCTTAATCTTGTCATAGGGAGCAGTGCATAGTGGCAGAGAATGTTAGAACTGATTGCTAATCGGAATGATAAGACCAGTTTATCAACACCTTCCTGTCTTTCCAAAATAAGCTTTGCTCTTACTGCAAATCAACTAGATGCCGTCAAAACAGCTGCAAATTGTGCTGGTGTAATTGGAAATGATTTTGATTCACCTTAGGAAATGGGATTGTGATTGATTTCTTTTGTTTAGGTATCTGAATTTGATACACTGTCTGTAGCACCAGGCTCTAACTTCCTTCAATATTTAAGGAACCTAGTTCCATAGCACTTATTGTTCTAGAGAGAGGCAATCAAAAAGCACTCATTTATCATACTTACAGTGCAACTTTGTCTGATCTACTGACATGTTAACCACAAAATTCGTATGTTTTTAGAGAAATTCTATGCTACACACTTCAGACTGTAAAAGATGATGACAAAGGGCAAAACAAAGCCCAGTAGATTAAAATGTTGTTGTGAAAACAATGGATTAGATATAGAATTTCCACACTGCATAGAGAGAGGGGAGATGGGAATAGAAGGAGGTTCCTTCTGCTTACACATATCCACACATCCACTATGATTCTGTGTCTACCAAAGGCTGAACTGAACTGACATTGTCTGTCAGTGAGTTTATTTACACTGTTTTTTCAGTTGTTCTACATATTCCAGCAAGTGGCAGGAAAACAGGGGTGCTTTTTGTGTGCTTTGAATCAGCATTTTAATTTTTTTTTTTTTTTTTTTTACTGGGAACATGCTTTGGTGAGAAGTACATCATGCTCAAATAACTTTATTTCCAAAGTCTTGTTTACATGAAGAAAAGCCATGATTCGGTAGGTCAGAAAAAATCCATTTTCCAACAGACTTGCAGGTAATAGATTAACGCAAACCGCAACACTGAACTCCCTATATGTAGAAAAAACTGCTTTGCAGCTAAAACTGACAGGTGTGAGGGGACACAAGGCTGGCTGTTCCAAAGGCTCTGCAAAACACACTTAAACCAAGTAAACGGAAGTAGCTTGGCTCGAATATGCTGCCATCGTTTTTTAGAGGGGTGTGGAGATGGAATAGATCTGAACAGCTTCTCAGCACAGCTGTCAGTACTGTCAGTATTACTTGAGCCACCACTGCGATAACTTGAACTCCCACCACCGCTGCGTGATTCACGATGCTGTTTGATCCTAGGAAGCCCTGATGCTGTGCTGCGACTTCAAAGCTGCTGCTGTAGCGGCATGTATGGAAGGTTATCATCTACGGTATCTAACATGAAAGTACAGAAAGTTATTAACCCTTCTGTGACAGACTAATTTTCTATTTCTTGGAACTACATCCTGAATCTACGTGCCTTTAAGCACCTAAATAAGCCCAGTATGCACTCTGGTCCTGATCTTCCTCTCTGGGACTAGACTTTCAGTTTGGTATTTTGGAGATTTCTTCTTTTACATAATGATCTGTTTTCTAGAGTCTCCAAACTAGTACTTCCTGCCCACATATTAACTAATAACTGCAATACTAACACCACCACTACTCAAAACTTAGATATGCCTTTGAAACACTTGCTTGTTCAGACTTCAATACTAGCAAGTATTTCTAAAGATAGGTCTTTAAAAAAACCCCACACACCAAAAACTAATGACAAAGAAATATAAAATATTATATGAAAGTATGTACTCATGCTCTTCTTCATTTTAATACATCTTCAGCAACCTTCTCTCTAATGTTTCAATATTTTATTCTTAGCCTAAGTTCTCACGCAACATCTTTACAATATTTACTTTCTGTTCAAAAATAGTCTAATTTCTCATTCTCTTCAAAACACTCATTTATATCTCTTCTCTTTTCAGATTCCTTGTTCCACTTGAATTTAATTTTTTTTTCCTTTCCATTTACTTTAACCTTCATTTCCCCATTTGGGTTTCTTCCATTTGTATTATTATTTCAACTTGTTTTTCTTTACTTCTGTAATTTTTTCTTCCTATTTCCTCACTAGTGGTTGTTTCTCCTCTCAGTTTTCTTCTTTCTATACATCTTTCTATTATTCTTTTCTCTTGATTTCAGTTACTTCTCAGAAGGAATAACCATGTCCTCATTTGCATCTTCTTTTAAACCCAGTCACAAGTTTCATTCTTCTTAGTTGCTAGCAAGATCTTTGCTAACAAGACCTATTCCTCTCTCTGTGAGGAGCAGCATTTCATGCAGAATATAGTTAATATATCAAAGCCAATATGGGGAACTCTATCAAAAGCATCATTTTAGTACTAGAGCAGTTGGGGAAGCTGCTTTATTTTCCTATTTTTCACATGTGAAGCAAAGAAAATCTTTCTGGGAAGACAAGGAGGAGGACAAGATTTAAAGGAACAAAAAAACTTCAAAATTGTCTGGAAAAGAAGTAATCCATTGAGATGGAAGAGGATAAATTTCATAAGATTCTGATAAAATAAATATAAAACATTTGAAATTGAATTAAAGAAACTATTGTTATGTTTTAACCCAGACAAGAAAACGACACACTTTGCCTAGGAGTTTTAAACCATACTGTATATACTAGGGCAGAATGAATTAATTATGGATTCTTGATTAATTGGTAGGATACCATAATAAAGGGTTAAACAGAAGATTTCATCCAAGTATTTCTGAAATAAATCATATTTATGAATGCAGTTTAGACTTAGGACTTCAATCACAGATGCTGATACACGATCTAAGATCCTTTTTTCCTTGGTATTGGAGGGTAAGTTACTTTCTAATAAAGAGACACCTAAGTAATTTAGTTTTATTTGATCTCTGTTGCACCAGGAATTTTAATGTAGTTCTAAGGCAATATTTAAAAACCTTGCCAAGATTCAATGTCAGATTATTTTAAAACACATAGTGGGGTGCAAACACTTTAGAAACCCCTACAAATGGTCAAACCAACAGACAAGGAAGAATCATAGAATGTTAGAAGTTGGAAGGGACCTCTAGAGATCATCTAGTCCAACCCCCAGCCAAAGCATGATCCCCTAGGGCAGGCCAAAAAGGAACATGTCCAGGCAGGTTTTGAAAGTCTCCAGAGAAGGAAACTCCACACCCTCTCTGGGCAGCCTGTGCCAGTGCTCTGTCACCCTCACAGTAAAGAAGTTTCTCCTCATGTTGAGCTGGAACTTCCTATATTCTTGCTTATACCCATTACTCCTTGTCCTATTACTGGGCACCACTGAAAAGAGACAATCTCCTTCCTCTTGACACCCACCTCCCAGATATTTGTATATATTAATAAGGCCCCCTCTCAGCCTTCTCTTTTCAAGGCTAGACAGCACCACTTGACTCAGTCTCTCTTCACAGGAGAGAGACTCTCACCAGTAGATCCCTGTCTCTCTTGTATTGGGGAGCCCCAAATCAGATACAGTATTCCAGGTGTAGTCTCAAGTTAATTTGATGATTTCTGGAGCTGAGCCTGTGTTTCTCTACAACTTCAAAGTCTTCTTCTGGGATGCTTCAAGATTTAGCATTAACACTAAACCAGGGAAAAATTCCAATGTCATTTAGTAAAGTGGAGGAGACAATTCTAACACTCTAACAATTCATTAAGTAGTCTCAGGTATTTCAGGGAAACACATATTCCTGTCTATACACATTAACTGTTTCTCTTATTCAAAGGACACTGAACCCAATAACGGTGCTATGAGGAGCCTAAAACATTTAAAAGTTTCCATTTTCTGTGACTTCAATTTAAAAAGGGTGTGAAAACAATCCTATTCTCTCTCAGACTGGCCAGGTAGTCAGTTGCAATTAGGCTTTGAAATGTGCACAGGCAAGGGTACAAGTCTTCAGGGATCCATGGATATCAGTTAGAGAAATTGGGCTTGAGGAGTCACAGTCCTTCACAACGTTGCTCACAGAGATGGTTACTGAGGGGTGGTCACTCAGCACAGACTCTAGAGTGCTCTGCTGGTCTGAGTGTCAGTGGCAGACAGGTACTTTAGTCCTCTCTGCTATTTATCTGTGCTATCACTCCACACACACACACACACACAAGAAGTTCAGGAGTTTCAGAGATTTCTGGTTTAATCACTGTTTTCAAAAATTGTAAGAGAAGACAGGAAGATTCTCCGTCTTTCTTTTCCAAGAGTTAGTTACCATCTTGCCCTGAAATTGCTATAAATCCCTAGAAATGTTTCCTGTGCAGAACTCAGATGAAATATTTTTCCCATCAGATGTGATATGGACACCCTGAGTTTTCCTTACTCAGAAGATTTCTAGAGCCTGTTATGATGAGTTGTTTTCTTCTTTCCACAGCTGAATCCTGATTTTTCTCTCAAACCAGGAAGATTACATCAAAACACGGTTTAGAAGAGATGAAGGAAGTTGAAGAGATGAAGGAAGTTGAAGAGATGAAGGAAATTAAAGAGATGAAGGAAATTAAAGAGATGAAGGAGTTACAGCATGGTCCTTTCAGATCAGATTGGTTGATCAAGTTCTCCATTAAAAATTAAATAAAAAGACTAGAACACAAATATGCTGAATTGTACTTACATATGCTATTGGGTAACAAAAAAGACTATCATCTGAAGATTCAGGAGAGTCGAAAATTGTTTTCATATTCAGATAGGGAAAATGCAATCTAATCAAACTATTTTATTTCAAAATACAGATTCAAGAAAGGTGAGACTAAGAAGAGACTAAAACAGAAGTCCTGAAAGTAAGATAAAGAGAGCTGTTTTTATTTGCCTATTCATTTTATTTGCCTATGTCCACCAGTCTTTCACCTCTGATCTTTTGAGGTTTATTCTGCTGCTTTTGACCTCTTCTACTGACTCTTGGATTTATTAGTCAATGTTCTCTTTAACAATAGGGTTGTGTGATGTAGGAGAAGGAAGCATAGAAAATCTGAGGCCACCTTTGTCTTAGTAGTTCAACAACCTTATGTTAATCATCAGGAAACCATTGCCATCTAGCTCTCATAATTTCCTATAATTGGTACCGAGTATTTTTTCTATAGCTTCTTTAAAGATTGCCTAAGACTGACTAAATTGTGAATTGCCTACCTGTCTTTAACCTAGCAAGGGAAAAGTTTCATTATAAAATAAATAATACTGCTGGTAGACCCAAGAAGCCAAGATCAGGATCAGTGCTGCTGGTGACTCAAATCTGCTCAATAGAGACTGGCTGTGCTGTGGGGAGAGTAAGCTCTACAGCCTTTCCTTGTACAAGAGAAACCAACCAACAGACCCATCAACTAATTGAGCTCCATGCCCATACAATGGTTCTAGGATAATAAAAGGCTAGCTTAAGACAAAAAGACAAACTAATTTATCCTCTTTTATCCGCTTCCTAAAGCTTAGATGATAATTCTGTTCAGTATACCTGAGCATTGTGCTTAGATATGTATTTATCACAAGTAATTTTAAATCAGCTATAGGTAGCTTCGTGATCTGGTGCTATACAGACTGGGTACATTATGAGATTAATATGTTTGTAACCTTGATGACTACAATTCTTCTCTTATTACCTGGAATTCTGGATATTCAAAAAGAAAAGTTAAAGTCGTATGTGACAAGCATGAAAATAGTAGTTCTTTAAGGAACTTTTATCTAGAGTTTAACTAAGCATAGCATGAAGAAAGCTTTTCCATATCTGATGTAAACAGATATTGAAAGAAAGTGCACTTTCAAAAATAAAAAGGCTAAAAGAACACAAGCTGTTAAAAACTTGCACAACTGCATACTTTTCATTTTAGTACAGAACCACACCTGTCAATACCTTCACTGATTGCTTTAGTAATATAGTTTGAGCACCTTGTCGTTTGTTTTCATCAGGTAATAACGCTTTTAAACGAAGATAATTTTAACACAATGCATGTTGAAGCTTTGGATCCCCTTGTCATTCAGACAACATGCATGTAGAAAGTCTGCATCAGCGTAAGGGGAGACTGGACATATTCACTAAAGAGGAGACTGCTGAGGGTCATAAATACACAGGAGCTATTGCCAGCTCAGGAAATATGTGAGCTAAAACCAACTGGAAACAGAGAGCGCTAAACAGAAGTATCATATATGCTTGCCCATACTTTTCTCCCCAGGCTTTTAATTTAACCTCAATTCAGAACAGAATAAAGGGCTTGCTAGACTTTAAGCCAGATCCAATCTGGCTTTTCTTATGTTTGTATGTCCTACCAGAGAATACTATTATTTTATAGTCCTCTGTAAAAAATTATGGATCAAATTAATTTGAGTTTTCTCAGCAAATTCCTGATTGGCAGTGTGTTTCTGTTTAAAATCCACGAGTCTTTACAATTTAAACACATAGATACACACATGTATACAAAAGCAGCAAGTACAGAAATAAGAAGAAAGGGATTCCGAGCCTTTGCAACAGGTTAAGATAAGCATCTGTCAGAATATACATTTACTGGCTTCAGGACAGATAGACTTGGTACTTCACATGTCCATCCCCAAGACTTTCAGTGATACATGGCTCATTTTAAAAAAATAAATAAAATTTAAAGCTCAGTTTTGGAGTTAATAACTTTAGTTACTAACTAGTTTCAACATTATTAATAAAATTCAATAATTCTGCAAGATGTAGAAGAGTAAACAGTATATCTATAATTGCAAGATTTCTCTGTGGATCCACCAGAAACGTGGATCCTTTTAGCATCAGTTCTCTATAAACAGAATTATTTTTGCCCTTTAAAAAAAAATCCAAACAAAGCCACAACAACCCCCGTCTGGACAATGTATGTCCCTAGCTGACCTAATACAGCAGATTGTCACAATTATTCCTCAGCTACATTTCTTCTTTGGTTTCATAAGTTGTAATCAATTGACACTGATTAATGTATTTACCAGGAATCTTTGATACTGATGTAGGTCCATTGTCTCACATTTTTCAGTGTTTTATCCCCTCAGCCTTCTGTTTACGGGACAACACCTCTGTTCCCTTTTTAGTGAGACAGTCTTAGATGTGGTCTCTAACCTCAGGCTCAAACCTAGCATAAAACCTAAACTTGTGCAGCGTCCTGACTGTACATATGCAAAATGGTTTAAGCGTGGTCTTGAGTGCAGCAAAGACACACTAAACCTACTTAGTCTCTTGACACCAGCTGAAGACCTTGTGTGGCTAGACGCAATGTGAACAGGATGGACACACTTGGCTCGAGGCTACTGATCGTGTTTTGCCCTGGTGTCACGGGGCTGACACAGCCAGGGAAGTCACGCCTGAGATCCTTCCTAGAAGATCCTAGTGTTGCACATAAGCAAGAACTTTTGATTAATTGAAAAAAAGGATGGACATACTGCTGCCCTAGGACTAGGGTCATGTGGACAGACAGAGGTCAGAAAGCAATCATGGGTGTGGCCTACTGCAAGGACCACTACCTAGCAAGCAATGTTGATGCAAAAAATAAATCAGAATGTATACAGGAAGCTGAGCCAATTAGAACTATAACCACTATTTTTTTATATGACACTTGCACACAATAAAAAACAAATTGATCCCATAACTCTGCATTTTGAAGCCCTAAATTGGTTTCATAGTTAAACGGCTATGAATAAACTGTTCCACAACATCTACACTGAAGAATGTTGGAGTATGATAAGCCTTAAACAAAATAAAACTCCAGCCTGTGCTTTCCTACTGCTTAAATCTCTTAATCTTTAGTATAAATACCTTCCCCTCTAAAACCACAGAAGTACAGCATCAGCAACTGTCAGGGGAGATTCTAGCACCCAGGAAACCAAACAGGTCGTTCACTGGAGGGCAAGCCAGTGTACTGGGCTACGACACTTAAACAGTGTTAACATTAGCAGAGCGTTGCCAGAAGTGTGTCTGTATATTTTTATTGGATGATACTACAAGTAGCAGTATGTAAAAAGCTGACAAAGGGAGAAAAGATGAAAGCAAAAAGCTGGGATAGAACTAATGATAATAAAACTCTTGGCAAGTCAAATTACTGAGAGTCTCGTATCAAAAGGAACTTTGACAATAATGGGATTCCAGAGTCCATAAAATTAGTCATGATTCAAAGATAAAAACATCAACAATTTGCATAAAAGCTTTGCTTTCAAGATTTAGCACTGTGTATCAAATGAAGAAAAAAAACAACCCACCATAACAGCAACACTTTAATACAGGTATCCATTATCTAATGCTTATATAATGGAAGCCAAATGAGCTCATTATTATCACTGCTATTATACTGAATACTAAATGAACTCATCATAGAAACACACTTGCTTTAAAAACTATTACTGCACCATCAGTGACAAGGAAAAAAAAAATTGCATACAAACTTCCTGAGATGACAATTTGATTTCAGTGTTAACTTCTAATGCATTATTAATCAACACTTCATTATACTTTTAGATAGCACTTAGTTTATTTGTGGTTTATTTGTATACAATTAATTTCTGTAATCTTTGACTATATTGCACTTTATTCCTGTATAAACAATGCTAGTGTGTGCTGGTACAGATTTACAGTAAATGGAAGTGTGATATGTTTGTGTGTAATTCAGATATGTTCTGCTTTGCAAAAACCAGGAGAGATATAAAAGGGGTGATGCAATCCCAAGTAAATAATAAACTAATACTATGACAAAAGACTGTGAAAAAGATTTTTTTAAGTGGACCACAAATTTACTGTTATACTACACAATGTATAATATAAAAAATAATATATAAATGTGTGTATACATACTGAAGATTAAAAATACATACTTATGCTTAAAAGATGTAATCTCAAAGTATGTGACAGTTCATACATACTATTCATATGTATATGTGATCATTTACATGTAGGTGCTTTAATGTACCAAAATCATACTATGTTACTTGGAGCCTGCAAGTATTGTGATTTCTTTTTTTCTATCAACATAAAATGCAATATTTGTAAGGTAGAAAATTAACATTGCTTCAGTCTGACCTGGACAAATCATGACTTACATTATAATCAGCATTTCAGAATAACTTCAGGATTCTGACATGATTTTCTGGTAACAGTTTATGAGCAACAGAATAATGAAGAGCTAGGATGCCTGGAAGGCGGAAGTCCTCTTCAGGACTGTTTTAGCACTTACAGAAATTACCAAAAAGCTCCTTTTCCCCAGTGTCTCACTAAAAAAATCCATCACAAAACAAAGACTGTATTTTTCCTTTCACTTTTTTTATGTTTCCATTTACATTCAAATTACAAATTCAACTATTAGTCTAAAAAATTACATAGTTTTAAATGGAGTTGAAAATCAAAAGGAAAAGGAAAAATATTTTCAAAAATATAATTTCAGAATATTTAACTCATTCTTCTAAAATGAGATTTATAACGAAGAATTTTGAAAGCAAAGTTAAACGCTCGTTCCTCTGCCACAAATTTTCAGTGAGATATTGGGTAAGATACAATCTTTTCCCAATGGTATTCTGTTTACAGAGGAAGAACACTAATCCTTTTTGCTCCCTAGTAATAATGAGAGGAGGTAGTGAGTAATACATAGGAAATCTTTGAAAACATTGAAGCTGGCTACCATGGGAAAAGTAAACAGTGCCAAGAAAATATTTTTCCTCTGTTATTATATGTTCCAGTGTTCTTAACTGGTAGGTTAATTCATGGAATAACCATTCCCTTCATCTTTTAATGGAAGGCGTGAGATATTCTTAAAAGGAAATGAGATGAAAATGAATTTCTATGTGATATTACCCATACAGATTTTGAAGAAATCTCTCTGAGAGTATTTCAAATAACAGTGTCATCCTTCATTTTGTCCTCTGCTGGGAAAGGATTGTTCGAATCCTACATTGTGTTTCTATGAGGTAATAATATATATACAAATTCTCTTATATAATTTTATTCTTTGCAGTGACACAGGCATAATTTTCATATGCTACTCATATTGACAGAAATTCCAAAAGCTTAAAAGAAAGAACTTTTGGGTTAAATGAACATATGGGAAAAGTTCTGCTCAGGTTAACCTGAAAAATATTTTTAATACTTGAATATTTCTTCTATCATTTAATATTTTATTATTTCTTTTGGCAATACAAACAAACAAACAAAACATTCAGAAGCATGCTGATCACCCTGAGACGGAATGTTTTGTTTAGTTCTCTCCTTAATCTGTTCGCTTAACTTTTTCCTGAGAGGAAATATTCAACGAAATGTCTTTCTGAACAGAAATGTTTTAAAAAAAACTATAACGGAAATATTTTGACAGCTTTGAAATGTGAATAGCTTCAGTCTGTCTAAAGCACAGAATTTTAGTAAGTGAATTCAAATTCATCAAAAAATAGAAGAAAAACATTGCCCAGCTCTAAAGTGTAACAACTGAATTGGTTCAAGTAGCGATTGTCTTATTTAGACATTCCTAGTAAGTAAAATAGCTATATATTATTTTTTTCTGAAGAAACATAGAGGCTTTCTTTTCTCTTCCCACTCCAGGATCTTGATGCCAAAGGCCAGTACAGCTCAATGATCTTAAAGCTTTTTAACAATAAACACTTACTGCAAACATATTATAAACCAAACCCATTGAATTACTCACAAAACTTGCAAGCTAGACAGTCTTAGTCTAAACACGAAATCCATTTTTGGTAACTTTATTTCATTTGCAATGTCTTCATTCTCTAGACTGGAATCAACTGCATCTAAGTGTGGCACATAGACATTGTTGAACCTGCACATTTAACCTGTTCCCATAATTTATACAGATAATTTAAAAATTAAATTTTTAGTTGAGTCATTTTTTTTCTTAATTCTATCTAAGTTTAATTACTATGATGAAAATGTAAATTCTCTAAATATGAACATTTCATGGGAAAAGAAACAGGATCAGCATGCCATAAAATAATGGTAGATTTTTCTGTGTGTTGCATTTGTAGATTATCCTGGACTGAGCCAGTGATCAAAACTACAAATGATCTGCACCATTTACTTTAAAAGGGCCACAAATTTCTTCCTTGAATTTTTTATTTTTACCATTTGTTTCCTTTGTGCTATGTATTTATTGATGACCACTATTTTCTCAGCGTGAGAAATCCAAGGTTGAATCAACAACAAAGTTATCATGTTAAAAAAACAAGGTGGGTATGACATGTCCCCCCTAAAATGCTCTTTCTTTCCTTCTTTGCAGGTAAAGTCCTTGCCTTGATATAGTGTGCTGTGTCTGTCAGATATCTGCACATGAAATTTGGTGAGAAGCAACCTATGTTCAGTCCCTGGTCTGCTACTATCCTTCTGGCCTCAACATCTCATAATTTTGGTCTTAACAACTCACAGTCAGCTGTTTTGTTTGATGCATAAGAGACAGAAAGAAGATTTCCTGGGTTGCGGAGAACGTCCAGCATTTGACCTGGATTTTGTCTTTCCTAACTTTACTTGCTAAACAGTTGGGCACAAACACCAGGATAGTGAACTAGAGATGAGTCTTTCCCGTGAGCATTTCATCATATTTAACTTACACACCTTTATTAGGTGAGGATGATTTTCCATTGGAAATGATCTGTATTTCTTCACTGACAACAGAGGTATCCCAGAAAGGTATTTGGCTTAACTTTTTGACTGCTAAAGTTGGGTAAGATAAATCCCGCCTTTGATTTTGGAATAGATAATATATACTTCATCATTAACTCTATTGATTAAGTCTACTTTCCTGAATACGAGTTTTTGCATAGGCACCCAAACACATCTCACCACTTGCATCCACAGAGCATCCTAACTCAAGTCATTGGAGTAGTCACTATATTTAAGATAGTCATTACTCAGACGTTGATAGTTTTGGTCATCTGATGTTCTATTCAACAAACTTCTGTGGAAGTTTTGGAAAAGAAAACCTTAGCATGATAGTATCTGAATCTATATTCCCCTTTTTTTTGATTAGGCTCAAACCCTGCAATCACAAATCAGCAGCTGTTCAAAACCAGACTCACATTTTTCATGTTAAAACACCCACCAGATGGCGACCTTACAATGACATAAATGAAACACAAAAGGAATATGGTTGGATTTTCCTTGTTTTATATTTAGTGGTGGGGTTTTGCCTGGTTTTGTTTTCTTATACAAAGCCAAACCCTTGAATAGCATGAACTGTCTCCAGTTATTTTAATTGGCTGCAGGTTTTATTAAAGCATTGAATTCCTTAAATTCTTCACTTTTTCTTCCACCACTGTAGTTCTGTTCTTCTCATTACATCTCTAGTCAGTGGCACAGAAAACACTAGCACAGTGGTGACACCCACAAAGTGTGCAGTGCTACATTTATCAGTGAAATTATGGTCAGTATGTCATTGCTTCCCATTTTGTGTAGCGCCTAAGCCTTTTTAAAGACTTTTCAGTTTACATAGCCAGGCTCACAAATTGATCTGTCTGTCAAACTGATGCAGGTGCCAGACTGATGCAAGTGCCAGACACATACTAAGAGCCTTATCCAAAGTCTGAAGCCTCAGCTGGGAGGCTTTCCATCACTTCCAGTAAGCTTTGGGCCAATCTTCTTTTTCAGTCTCTCTCTGATATATATCTAGGAAAGATTAGATGGAGAAAGCAATTTCCTGTAAAGACTATGTCCATGAAATACACTATTCTCCATCAATTTAAAATAGCAAAGTCAGATAGTTAAAAATAATTTTTTGGCAATATGCACTAGCAACCTGACAACCTTTCAATGTTTGATGACTCTAATTTAGAAGAATGAAATGAGTAGAAGTTTATAGACCAAACAGAGTAACTTTGATACTCAAAGAAGATAGTAGAACAAATTAATAAACAATCAATTTATAAAAACATAGAGGAAAACAAGATGATGAGAAATAGCCAACGTGGATTTGTTCAGAACAAATCATGTCATACCAGTCAAATTTCCTTTCCTGGCAAGGTGACTGGCCTAGTAGATAAGGCAGATATAGTATATTTTGATGTTGGAATGACAAGTTACTATTTCTACAAGCAAGAGTTGGGATGAAATCACTCCATGGGTACGAAAACAGTAAAAAATTATACTCGGACTAATTAGCACTGGTTCCTTGTCTGACTAGAAAGTCTGCCCTGAATCCTCTTCTGGTCAGCACTTTCATCACTAGCTTGAATGATAAAATAAAACATAAGTTCAGATGAACTGCAGATACCAAAGCCGAGAGAGTTGATACTCTACTGAAAAGAGGACTGGAATTCAAAGTATTCTTGACAGACCAGAGAAATCATATAAACCCAAGCAAACTGCATTCAGTCATATGAGAACAAAGCACTTCTCTTAGAATAGTGCAAGCAGATGCACAGGTATGAGATAGGACATAAGTAGCTGGAAATAGGAAATAACTCTGGGAATATAAACTCCTCATATAACATACTTAGGGAGACTCATTCACTGTATGCAATGGTCTGACGCACACAAATCATGCCTCTGCTTTATTTGACACTACTAAGATCTCATGGAGTACATCGAACAATTTTGGGAATAATGCTTTTTGGTACGGACTAACTGGGGGCAAACCTGAAGAAAATAATTAAGAGGGCAGCGTATTTATAAAATATGTCTGACAGAAAGGCTGAAAGAACTGATCTTTGAGGTTCGAGAAGACTTCAAAGACCTATGAGTTCTTCAGTATCAAACAAAATTTATAAAGACAACAGTACACTCTATGCTGCTAGATAGGGAAGAAATCCTGATCTTGGTTTACAGAGAGGAAGATTTAGACAATAGATATTAAGAAAGACTTTTTTACTACGTGAACATTAAATATACAAACTAGTTAGAGAACAAGGTTGTGAAATCTCTCTTCTTGAAGCTATACAGAAATAAATTTAACAAACCTATTAGAAAGAAGCTATTCAATCCAACCTTAGGGGGGAAAAAATCAACAATGAAAAAAACCCAATGGAGTTGTTTTTTCAAACCATCTTTTGGAAAAGCTTAAGTTAAACAGTCATTTCTATGACTATTTTCACCAAGGTTAAAATCCTCAAAGAAGCTCGTCCATCACTCCCTTTCAGAATGGTTAGCATTTCCTATTATTCTTAATGAGATTCAGTTAAGGTGCTGTGCTCTCTTTTCTGATTGTTTCCAGAGAGAAAAGCCAGCATATATCTTTCTTAAGAACAAATTGAAAACAATAGGGGGCAGATAGCCATCTCAGAATAATGACCTCAAAGTTGGCAAGCTTTTAAAGACAGAACTGCATAGATTTTTTTGCAGCACAATAGTATTCATCAGCCCCTGCAGAAGAACCAACTTCAGGAATGAGACAATGAGAGGAAAAATCTTTTCATCCTCTGTGACATGAAGTACAGGCTGTACCAAAGAATTCTACAAGTTTTAAACAAGGAACATAGAAAATCCTTATACCTATTTTATTCTGAGGGTAACTGAAGACAAAGGAGCAATATATGTTAGGCCCATGTGATCAATTTTTAAAATTCATCCCTGAAAGCTTGCTTTGAAATTTTCAGGAAAAAAAACTTGAAGGATATAGCTTTGTTACAAAATAAGGTCATCTGATGTTTGTTTTGCACACAAAGCTTAGATCATTCTTAACTCTGGAACTGCATAGCATATATAAAACAGAGAAAAAAATATCTGATTGTCTATTCCAATGAAGATAAGAAGGGGAAAAAAACCAAAAGAAAATAATGAAAAATGTCAAGAATATTTAAAAATAGGAATGGGTTAGATTACCATTTTAAATTTTCATAGTGCGCCACACTGTAGGAGAGAGACTCCCACAGTCTTGGCAGTTTTAATTCATAGCACTTTCTTCAAGCTCATTTTGTGATCAAGTGGGAATAAGAGACCTATATAAGTCTGTGTGGGTCTTAACTGAAGCATTTAGTTCATTATGAGGAATGTCTTGTCCAACTGGCAAACCCAGCATAAAATGAAGTTTACAGAGTCAGCAATGCAGCTGAATGTCTTTCAAATACCCTTGTTCTCCCTCAGTGGGATGGATACATCTTGACCATTCCCAAGTAAAAGCACTTAAGATTATGCTGGGCTTTTATTTCCTTTCTGCACGATTATACAGTCTACATTTGCTATACTACTTGTCATATACTTATCACTACAGACCAAATAAACATAAATTTCCCAGTTCAGTAGAATTGTTTAATATGGAAATCCAGAAGTAACTTTCATCTTTTTAACTTCTTGCATTCCCAAGATGGGGCATGGAGAGGAGGATACCAACGAAAGAATCCAAACGCTACGGGTAAAAACTTTGTATTGCTTTGCAAATGATTTACCCTATGGAAATGTCCTGTCATATGTTTTCATTCTGAAATACTGACTGTTTACTTTTTCACAGCTTATGTTATACTCGGTAGGAAATTTTCAGTTATGATTAATAAGATCAGTAAAAATCTCAAAAGCTTTTGTGCAATTTTATAAGGAGACATAGTCTGGTTTTTTAATTTCATTACCATCTAGAGCACTGTCATAGAAAGAGACTGAGGACCATGAGCTCTTCCCAGACCAATGATTCTTGAAATTCTGGAGGAATTTGTGAATTTTAAGGTAAAATTTCTGTCAAAGATGGAAATAGCTAAACTTTAAACAGCTGGATATATTTCCCTCCATGAGTTGATTAATACTAAATCTTTTCAGATTTATTTCAGCTTCAGTGTTCCCCTGGCATTTGAGTTGTTGGCCCAGATATATATAGTTCAAACAGAATTCAGTTAAAAAGTTTACTATAAATAATATTCTCACTATACAGAAAAGTATCATGTAGATAATACTTTAACCAGACTGGAAGAGCTCGCGCTGTGCACTAACTCCCATTGTGTGCTGCAGTGTGAGCACTGGGGATGACAGGAAGTCTAGGGCTTCTCTGTAGTTTGTTCTAACTTTACTTCAGTTTATTTCAGTTTTCAAATTATATTTACTGCCCTTAAATTTTTCAACTGTATTTTGAATACCAACGATTTTAATTTGGGTTGTTTGGACAGCTTGAGAATGCTCTGATGAAAAAGAAAAATAACCCTTGCTAGATTGTTTTTTCCAATAAAGAAAGAATCAGTAAGATCTTTGGGGGAGGTGTGTCAGAATCCACTGAGGAATGGATTGTTATACTTCTGCTTACTGCTATTGCAGGGGCTTTAAAAGTTTTTTCCTGTTATATACTGGCCTTTTCTGTTCAGAAAAAGAAGGCACTATAGGTAACCTACATTCATCTACAAACACCTGTCTTTTACTTTTTTTTGGTGATTAAAACATACAAAATGAGAGAACAGGAAAGAGATTTTCCCAAATTCCATCACTAATTTCTAGAAGCCAAAAATGGCATCTATCTTGGAGAGTATCAGGAGGGCAATGCAGCAAGGAGATCAAGGCTGGCACAAGTCATCACAGGACTATGCCTAAATTTCAGTTTATGTGCTTTAATACAGGTTAGGATGGTTACTGGTGCAGCACAGGTTGATTTGTTGTGCTGAGAACATCAGAGAATATTCAAGCGCTGTTGCATTAGAAAAACTGAGGTGGAAAAATTAATGTGCTGTTAAACAGAAATAGGAATTGCCACGGATATATGCGATGAATGCTAACAATTTCTGGCACTCAACAAATGCTGCCTGAGCATCTGGTAAATTTTTTAAGGCACAGCATTAAACGATGGCTATAATGGAGAATACTGTTCCAAACTTGTATAGAAATGGATTTTTTATTTTGGTATATATATATATATAAAATGCACCTCATGACATTAGTACTGGTATAGGTCACAGTTCCATCAAGCATAAAACGTAAGTCTATCTTTACTAATAAAATATATGCAAAAAAGTTGGAACATTTCAGTCCTAACTTCAGTTGTAACTTCAGTCATAACTTTAATCCTATGCTTTGGGTCTGAGTCCATTCACTCAATGGCACACAGTGGCTTTTAAAAT
>NW_009692709.1:18396-25639 GCF_000703405.1 Apaloderma vittatum
AAAGATAATTAGCAAGTATTTTAGTTGTTGTAATGTTTTTAACAACATTGAGAACAAAATAAATCATAAAACTGAAATAGGCCTGTTCCAAAATGGAATAACATTTTTAATAGTTGCACAAAATAGATAAATTCAGTCAAAGATGTTTTGGTTCTTTATACTAGCATAATGTATTTCTAACACAGAAAACGATATACAGGCATTTGGTGACTAGGATGAATTTATATTATGTTGTTTTTGGGCTAAACATCTTGTGCCAGCAAATTCCTACAGAAGATTTCATAGATTTAGGATTTGCTTAGGCTGCAAAATAAAAGATTATCCTAGATTTAATCTGGTCAAACTAGATAATTTTGATCTCATGGCTAAACTGAAAAAGAATAATGTCTGTAGGTCAAAGAAAGAAACAAATGATTTCTTTTTGAGTTAACATGCTTATTGTGAGATACTGCTACTTCCTTCAAATTTTTGTGAGATAGCTATTTATTTTAAGTGTTAACATAATATTAAGAAAAAGTAATAATATAATCAATAATTAACAATTATGTTAAGAAAGAGGTTTTTCCACTTTTTTTATTTTCACAGAATTAATTTTGTATGAAAATGTAATAGTCTCTCCAAGGCCAACCTTATGAAATAAAATCTACTGTGCATAAATTATATTTTAAAATAATTATGAAATCAGCTAACTACAGATAACTATAGTTTGGTAGATGACCTGTAGTGGAATATCTCAGATTCTTAGAACATGCTTTTTACTTTAGCTAAAAGCATTAAAATTCTTTAAGGAAGTTAGAAAGTAATTCTAGTACCATGAAAGATAAAATACTATGATCATATACCTTTATTTAAATAAGCTATATGGGGTAAAATAAAATGTTGCAACTTCTTTGCATAAACAAAAATAATAAATTTTAACACTTTTTAACACTTTCCTGTGACTCAAAAGATTCTGGTCTTTGAAAAAAGAGGAATAAACCTCCTAGTATTTCACAATGCAAGAGTGTGTCCTCTTTCAAATATTGAAAAAGCTGTATGAGTACAGCTCTGTGTATGCAAATGAAGAGCAGTTAATATTTTGTCCTCTACAATGTAACTGAATAAGAAAATTAGAAAAAGAAGGAAAAAAGGGAAAGTACTATTAACAGTGAAAATAAAGGTTGATGCCTCAAATAAGAATTTTGTTATATTGTACTTAAGATTTTAAGTATAGTATCATGGATACTGAAATTGAAATGAAAGGGGCATCAAGAATTAAAATTAAAGTGTACATCGTGATCATTTTTTTTAGCACAAATATGTTCTGAAGATCTCCAGCATTATTTATAATTGGACTATGAGTGCAATAGTACAAAAATTATGAGATTAAACTCTGATATTGCTTAGGCTGTGTATTTTTCTATATTTAATTTAAAAAAATCTTATTACTCCATCTACTTTTTAATGCTTCAATCATAAGGACACTACACATAACTACACCTTAATCCATAAATGAAGAACATTAGAAAGTGCAGCCCTCATTCAGTTGAGTATTGATGTCCTTTTTTAGACACCATACAACACTCTCTTACCATAGCTGTATGGAAATTGTGCAGTAGGTCATATATCTCAAAACAGTTGGAATCTCAAGATAGATTCAAAATATGGAAGTGTCACAAATATAATTCTTGGATTCTCCTAGCTCTTCCTTAGATTAGTATTGGAATTACTAAATCATAAACAGGATTTCATACTTACAACAGGTACTAAGAATTTGCCCTGTGTGACGCTACTCATGGGTAGGTGGGTGATACAGGTGTGAAACAGTATTAATTTGCTGTCCACATAAACCTCTCCTCAGTCTCACTCCCAGAAAATGGAGATGAACTCTGTTACTGCGTGCATGAGAGGATATTTCTCTGTCTTCCTACAATTAAGTTGTTGATCCAGATTATGTGCTACTTCCTACCCAATGACTGTTCCTTTTCCATCTACTGAGAAAAACTACTCACCCTCAGAAGGAAACAAATCTCTTAGACCCACAGGGATAGCAATATAATTCTACCTATAACATATTTCAAGAGTTAGCTCTTGGTGGAAAAAGTGCAAATTGCTGTTCCCAGAAAAAGGACAAACATCCTTATAACATGAAGCATTCTGTAGAACAGAGTCGAAATTTGTTCTACAGGCTGTTCTGAAATGTCATTAATCACAATTTCCAATATTCAGGCAAGTTAGTCTGTTACCGATATCCCTCCACTAAATGTTACTCATGAAATTAGAACCCTTGTAGGAGAAGCATTACCCATGAAATATTGAGCTTCCAGTAGTGTATTCAAATCAAGAAATCTCCAAGTTCTTTGATACTCATTTAATGCTTAGTCCTTTATGAAAGTGAGAGGTGATAAGTTCCCACCTTCTCATGGGCACAGTGACAAACACCAGATGGGCTCATTTTCCTCAAGTAAAGAAGGAGCTTACCCCAAGAATACTTCTCATTAACTAATTCCTTGTAGTGTTTTTCCAAGTTTCGCCATTATAAACCTGGTATTTGGAAGTAACTTCTTTAGAGTTAAAATCAACTTATCTTTTTTTCTCATAGTTATTTTTTACTTTTATCAAAACTCAAAGTACAGTTAGCTTGTATTTCAATAAATAGGATGCTTCTCAATCAAGATGCTCTGGTATTGATGCAGCAGCAGTTAGAGGGACTTTTGTCAGCATTTCCGTTGTAAGTAATCCTTGCTGTCAATAACCAAACTAACCTAATATTCAACAAAGTTATATCATTCAAAGTCATGAAAATGAAGAGTTTTTTTTTCTGTGCACCAGCAGGCAAAAGATCTATCAAGTGTAGATGAATTTATGAATTAATAAAAAACATGTCCAGAATCTGTCTTCTGAAAAAGATTTTTTTTTCAGTCTGAATTACATCAGTGGTGGTTCTCAGTATAAAATAGCCCCAAAGAAGAGCCTTTTGGTGAAGAATGTGGGCAGTATGTAAACATACTTGAGGATACAAACAAATACACTAACATAGAACCCACACCTTCCAGATAGTAACTAAACTCCTAGCAGAAAAGTCTTAGACTGGACTTGGCAGCAGATGGCGGTACCCAAGCCCAGAGTCCCAACGACAGTTAAATAAGCCCCTAAAACCAAGCCAAAACAAAAAACCCCCAAAAGACAAGGAAACCTTGAAGCTGCCATGATGTCACTCCCAACCAGGGAGGCAGAGGAAGGTGATCTGTCCCAACAAACAGTGCTCCTCTGTAGCGTGAAAATAGGAGGCAGGAACACCAGCAGCACAGGGAGAGATGACCAACAGCAACCCTCCTAGCACAGCAGAACTAGAGGCCTCAAGGTCTGCCTTAGAGGCCCTTTTATACTGAGCACATGGGAAGGAACACTGATGAGACCACTTGGGCCACCCAATCCATCCTCTCCTCCTCATAGGCACAGCTGCCCCATTCCCTCACTGTAATTGCCAATTGTGCCAGAGAACTTTCATCCTGGTGCTCTCAAACCAGGACAAGTATTTTTCCAATACAGTGACTGGTGTGATAAAGCAACTGACGTACATCCTTACAGAGTTATGCAAAGGAAGAAATTTTTAAAGCATTCTATAAAGAAACGCACCTTGTGAGAATGACAGCTAGGTCACTTACAGAGGATTGGTCTGCAGATTTGAATCATTTTATGCTGGTGATCGTTAGAGGGAGTTGTACCAAGCCTGATATCAGAAAGAATTATTTTTTAGTTAAATTCCTGATGTTTTCATAGTATAGATGAGAAAACTCTCTTGAATTATAGCAGCCAAATAAGTCTATGTCTTACAAGTATTAACTATTCAATAATATGCAGGATTTTTTACAAAGAGAACAGACTAGGAATCTGGAATTAGTAAAATTACTATGCTTCGATTTTTACCTTTACTATATTGAAGACAGTCAACATGATGAGAGTAAGATGAAATGCTTTGCTGTTTGCCTGTTTTCATGAGGGAGCCAGAGAAGGATTTAGTAGATCCTTCTTCCACTATTGTTTTGTCAGTATTCAGTCATGGTGTTGATAAAAACTATTGAGACATAATTATTTCTGTTAAACTGACTTTATTTCTTCATGTATTTACAGGTTAAAATCAGAATAAGATTTGCAGATTAAGATCTCCAGAGACTAGAAGTAAATGTCTACATGCTCATTTTTACTACTTAGATTTTTGAGAAACATTTGCAAAGGAAAAATATTCAAATTATTTCTGTTCAGTAACCTGCTCAGTGTCATGACCCAACCAGTGCTTAATCCTTTCAAGTACGTACACTCTTACTTTACAACTGCAGTTTCGTACCACAGAAATAGAAAATATTTCAGCTTACAGATAATGGTCTCCCTCAGTTGCCTGGTAAAAATAAAGGAACTAGTTTATCTAAAAAGCGATTCTGTTAAAATGCCACACAAAAACATCTAATTTATGTATTCTGAATCATTCCCTTCAGAAGGTTATCTGCTGACTGCAGTAAGTGCTTACTGAAATGTCTCCAGGCAATCTCGTTAGTATTAAGAATATGCAACTTCTGAAGGTGAAGTTCTTAAGAATATATGTAATTTGTATGTTCTTACACTATATTTGTCTTTTTATACACCTATAAATCATTGATGCATCAGCATCTAAGAGGGCAGACACTCTTAATTTCAGTTTTGTATTGACAGAAAAGTCAGTAGTTGACAACTTAAGTTTTACTGGTACCATGATCTAGTTGAGCAGTACTGTATACTGCTGAAATTCCAAAAGCCTTTGTAGCGGGCACTTTACCATTTTGACACTCTTTTCGTCCAACACGGGGGGAGCAGTATGGCATGTTGAAACCTATTTTTCACTGTAAACCACTAAGCTACTGATAACTAAAAACTGATCAAAACATTTAATATCCAATAAGAATTAATGAACCAGGTCAGTCATACATTTCATACCTTGCTCGCTGGGATAGGCATTTTAGCAGTTGTAATTTTCACGTGAAAACATTGCTCTTTTGTTATCATAGACAGAATTTATGGAATTGGTAGTTCTGTTTGTTTAGTGCTAGATAGAAGCTCTCATTCTTTCCAAATCTACTGAGTGAATTTGGCTATACAATTCTTACGTAGAATCATAGAATAGTTTCAGCTGGAAGAGACCTTGAAGATCAACAAGCCCAGCCTGTGTCCCAGCCCTATCAACCTACTAAACTACATCCCCCAATGCAACATCTAGTCCTCTCTTAACCACTTCCAGGGATGGTGCCCCAACCACTTCCCTGGGCAGCCTGTTCCAATGGCTGACAACCCCTTCAGTAAAGAAATGCATCTTCCCAGATCAGTGCACCTTCAGTGTAGACTTAGTATCATCTGTCCCACCCATACATCAATGTTTTCTTGATGAATGTACTTCAGTGAGACTTTTCCAAAGGAAAAGCTATGTGTATATTTGTATATTTACATATGCCTAGGTACGCATATGTGTTCTGGCCGAAAGTGAATCTGCTGGAAACCTGCTATAATACCTTGTTTGGAAATAACATGACTCTGAAAATCTCTTCTGTTCTACATGAAGTGAAAAGATACATAAGGGAAAAACTTTATCTAAGAATGCATGTGTAATTGTCAGGGATCATGGCCACAGGATAGATAAACTGGGAAAAAAATAAACACGCAAAGTTCAGTCTGGCTGGAACTGCTTGACATTGTCTAAAGCAATTTAATGGTGACTGAAACAAGTTACCATAGTCGTATTTAAAATATCAGGAGACCAGCTTAGCTAACTATATTGGCATGGTATATAGAACATTTCTTTGAAATCTAGCTGTAGCAATTGGAAAGACAGAGCTATTATAATAATGTGAAACTAATCTGTCAGTTAAATTGAACTTCAGCATGCGCAATGTATACATCACATAATCACTGTGAATATAAACTGACAAATGAGCAAGTACAAACAAAGCAGTTGAAACCCTAATATAAAAAGCACTCACATAAAGACTAGCGATTAAAAACCCCATCTACCTGCACCTTAGAACTTTAATGGTTCATCAGCACCCAGTTCCACTGTTTGCCATAGTTATATTGTGCATCTAAAATTTAAGTACATATAAATTACCCTAGAAATCATTTAATAAAGTTTTAAAATTAATTAAGCTTTAAAAGTTGCATTAAACTGTGTTCTTACACAATAATTGCAGGCCAGAAAAATATTCCCTTGGGGCTATACCTAAGAAAAAGGTTCCAGTCTTTTCCCTTCTCTCATAACTCAGAAGTGTCCCACTGTTAATTCTCTGGAATGTTTTTAAGACTAGATACTCTTTAGCAAGAAATATGATGTAAGAGCAGTAGAATGGTGGAAGAAAACAGCTAGAAGACTCAACGTATAATTTATGTAGTATGAAAAGTTTACTTTAGGCTATCTTATAGTATCAACGCATGGAATAAATAAACAGTACCAAGTGGCTTAATTGTGCTCCAGAAACACATCTTCTGGTTTAGTTGCAGAAAACTAAGTTGCAGAAAACTAATTGGACTAAAGAAGCCTAATTTTTGTAACATGAAACTGCTCTGTAATGAGAACCAAAGCAGGGAAATATCACAGGACATTTTACGAGGCGGTGACAAAAGTGCACCTCAAGACTCAGTGAACCCTGTGACTCTCTTTTAGCCTCAGGTGAGAGGATCAGTCTTAAGTGCACATACTGTAAAATAGTTGGGCTCTTGATTGGCATTCAAACTATCACGATCACCGTTTGTCACTGTGATCACTCTAAGAAAGCTTTGCAGACAGAAAATTACACCAACATAAACCTTCCTGGGCTACTACTTGACCAGATTTATGCGTCTAGAACAAAATGAAGCTGTGAAAGCACCAGGGAATACATGGCATTTGTAGGGAATAATTTTAACAGCTCATTTTAAATAGGGAACAACTGTTCATGCAACATCTTATATGAAACTACTTTAGGAGCCACCTCATTTTTTTGCACAGAGGATATCCTTTGGGCCTGTGCAGGCCTACAGAACTGAGGGCTTCCACATTCTACATAATAAATAAGAAAATATGGCATTAACACAGTGTAGTGCATTGTAAAAGTCCATTCGGATATCTCAAACTTCCAGGACAAGGTAATCTGTGATTTAAACCATAACTCTTCATATCATGCACTTAGGGGCAAAAAAAGAGAACTGGTTACCTAGACAGGGGTAAGAATGCTCATCCTCCTCCACCACACTGCAGCATTCC
>NW_009692709.1:25670-37350 GCF_000703405.1 Apaloderma vittatum
CGGGCACCACAAAAGCCTCAGCAGTCTGGCTGCGGTTGGATCTGCCTCCAAAGCTCCTGGGGGTAACTTCATGTTTTATACCCTCCAGCTTGGAGGTTTGGTCTATGCCATATTTCCACAAGTTAGTGTGTTCTGAGAAAATTGCCAGAAGAAAGATAATGGCTGCCAGAGGCCATCTGTGAGTGATGACGGCAGCCCCAGGGCCCCGCAGCCCTTTGCAGGCACCCACCCTGCCCACGCAGTGCTCTGGCTTCGACCTGCAGGTGAAGTTTCTGGCATCCTCAGGCCTCAGGGTGAGCTGGGTTAGCCAAAAAAATCATCTAGATGAAAGAAAAAATCAAGCAAAGGAATTGTATACAAAAAATTAAAACTTTTTTTCATGAACCAAGTCTTCCAATAACCTTTTTGCCTTGCTTTTCATTAGATTGCCTCCAGCTCATATAGTTTCTTCCACTATCAAGGTACTTGAAGGTACCTTGATACATGAGCAGGACCTGAGTGAACAGTCACACCAGTGAAATAAAATACTTAAAGAAATACTTCAAGAGATGAGAAATTAGTCTTTTAACCTTTTAACTATGCATGGAGAAGTTCAAGGTGAAAAGAATATAAGCTACCGAGTAGTTCTCCTTAGACCTATCAGTAAAATATAAATTTCCTTTTGCAGTAGCCCAGTAGCAATTAAGGAGACTAAGTATTTTTATGTCCATTGTTCTATATAATTCTCTGTCGATTTTGTAGGAGTACTGCACTCACAGCACCTCTATTAGAAATCATAGATGCCAGCCAACAAATATGATACTGCCTAGTTGCATAATACAGCAGTCAGACAGCTATGATCTGAACACCTAGCCTGGCATAAACCAGATAGGTTCTTTAAAACAGACCTTTCTACCCTTTCACAATTTAAATAACTATGTCAACCTTCAGGTACCTTGATAGCAGAAGAAACTATATTAGCTGGAGGCAATCTAATGAAAAGCAAGGCAAAAAGATTATTGGAAGGCTGAAAAAAGTTTTAAATTTTTGTATACAATTCCTTTGCTTGATTTTTTTCTTTCATCTAGATGATTTCACTGATCTGATTTGTTAATGTGTCATCTCAAAAGCAGTATCAACACAACTGACAAGTCTGTCAATTGCTGTGGGAGGGGAGAGGCAAGCAGACAGGAATCAGAGACTGGAAACCTCTTACACTAGCTTTGCAATATAAAATTGTATCCACGGTGTAAACCAATTGAACCGAGCAAAATTAAACTGAAGACTTATCTCATGAACGAATTGAATGAATTCTTAAGACCAAGATGTATTTTAGTACAAGCTCTTCCAACAAAACAGTTGTGAAGATTGCAATTAGGCAATTCTAAAATAATCTACAGAAAAGGCTAAGTCCCACTAAAGCTGCACTTAGCCCTGGAGCAGAAGATGGAAGTTAAGGTTATTCAGATCACTGATCTACAAATGAGTAGAACACAGTTGGGTTCTGGTGTAAGGGAACTGGTGCTGCAGCAGGGGAGAACATGTAGCTGAAGCCCTAAAGACAACGCTGTAGCTTGAGGAAACATCATCAAATGCATGGAAGTGGGAGAAAACCATAGTATGAGACCTGGGCATTGAGCCTTAATTTAGATGATAAAAAGTATGTTGTGAGAATGTGAGGAAGATGTGGAGAAGTTTCAGCGCAGAGCAATGTTTTCAGTAAGCCTGTGACCTATTTAAAGTTATGGGTTTGATGTCATAGTAGGTGGGAAAATGACAGAGGTTGTAAAGTGTGAGAGCCATCAACATGTTTATGGGCACATCAGTACAGACAGAGGAGACACTTCTGCCTCTATTATTGCTTGTGTCATCAGTGGCGCTTTAATGAATTCAGCTGGGGCTCACATGGTGTTTCCAGGGAGTAAGTCTGAATTAAGGAGGATAAAATTGCTCTCACCACCTGTCCTTTCTTTAAAACAGACTCTCTTCTTACCGCTTTTAACAATATCTTTCTAGATACTGTTATATTTTATGAAAATCTTAAAAAGTTTTACAGTTTAGAATCTAACCCCATATTTAATATGCATCATTCAATATTCTGTTATGAATTGAGGCTGCTCTTTGCTTCCATTTTATGGTTACTACCTTAATTTTCCTCTTCTCTTTCGGCAACACATAACTAGGATATAACAGTAAAAATGAAATTTCTAAAAGAAAGTTATATTTTGCCTATTCTGAGGACTGTTTCCAGAAGGCTATTAGGAATGTTGTGCTCATGGGAAAATATAGTTCTATTATTGTGTAACTGACCCTGTAAAAAATTCATAGATTATTCTACAAGTTTTTACATATGCATTATAAGTTAGAGACCATACTGCTTCAGACAGAAAAAAAATAAAGTTGATGGTAGATTTATTTTTTTTATCTCTCAGTTCCCAAAGGGCTTTTTAAAATGTATCTGCCAAATCTTAAAGGATTTTGCTTTAGGAAATTAGAGCAGCCCTGCATTTAATTTTAAATATCATTATTTCAAAGAAGTCCCAAGAAAGGTAGAGCTGCTAAGAATGAATAGAACAAAATCTTCTTTTCCTTTTCCTTAGAACAATATTACGCTTGCCATAAAATAATAAAAGTTGAAAAGAAATGCAAACCATATGAAATCCATTTTTATACTATGCCCCTGGGCTACCACTGTCTTTTAAATTGCAGAGGACCAGTCCAATAGAAAATCAAGGTCACTGAACTAGAATACATTATCTATCAAATATGTTTAATTGAATTTGTGAATATTTTGTTATGAGGGGGAAAAATGTTGCATTATTTACAACTAATTTGTTTCTTGTACAAGAATACAAATGTTTAAATATATCTCAAAGATGAGTGAGAAAGAATGAAGCACATTTTAAGGTAGATTTGTGATTGTGTGGTTTCTACTTTTGCTTCCTGTGTAGTAGAGTAGTCCAAAGGCTATACAGTAGAATTATTGCCGCTCATAAAAAACAATTTTATAATATTTTTCATTACAGATTCAAATAACTACCAGCAAAGTTCTTTTCTGCTCTTGTGTACACACCTTCATCAAGCTAATCACAAACACGTATCACAGTTTTTGCCGATTTGTTTTCGCAACTGTTTGGAGTAGTTCTGCTGAAACTTTCAGAAAAATCACCCTGATCATTGAGGTAGCTTTCTGGGAAAGTCTTGAAGTGGCAAATGTGAAGCAGTTGAACTGTTATTACCTAGCTCTGTTTCTGATGTCAAATTAAAAGTAATTTCTTATATTTACATATAAAAACACTAATCTCCCAGAGATTTGTAGAAAATCCTTCCATCAAAATAAGAAAGTGACAGGGCTACCAGATCTGTAGAATTAGAAGTTGCATGTACAAGACTGTGATTCCCCCAGAATAGGCTCAAATGGTCTTGAAGACTGACAGTACCAAAAAAATTCCTTAAAAAGTCAGCTTTCTAAAAAAATGCTGTACCATTCCACATAATTTCCTAGGTGAAAACCCTCTTACTTTTTCAAGCAGTATTTGTGCTAATGACTGTTCTAATCCAGTCCCGGTGCATTTACAAAGTTTGAACAAAAAGTTAGGAAGTTATCCCCTATCCCCTGTGTAGTACATGACTTCAGGAACTAGAATCTGCCAGATCGGCACTTAACAAATTACTGTTCCAGAAAGCCACTTTTACCTCATTCTTTTGACAAGCTTAGGTTATTTGAACTAGGCAACGAGCCAACTTTCCTGGTAGCACGAGATGAATAAAACAGCACAATGTCATTATATCAATTAAGGGTGTGTGATACTGCACTTGTGAGAGCGAAATATGCAGAGCCATTGGGTTCTAGCTGAAACTATGCTCCTCAGAGCAATTGGTCCTTATGAATATGGATGAAGATTGTTAGAGAAAAGGAATCTACATATGATTTTAGTTAAGGTTGGATTTTTTGTTAAGATACTGTGGTTTAGTGAGAAGGAAACTCAGCAGACCAAGAGGACGCAGCATGTCATCGGGTACAATTCCCTCATCCCCAGAATCTTGTCTTACATGTGTATGCAAAGCTGCTAGATTTGCCTTTCTCCTACTATATTTAATTATGCAGGGCCTAACTTTTCTTCATCTTTTTGGGGATCAGCTCCTGGGTCATGACACCTGCAAAAAATTCTTTCCATTGTCAAAACTTAGTTGGACATCTGCAGGTAGGTAGGTTTACTTAATGATTTTAACTGAAGAACAAAACTCTGACTAGAATCAACATAATTTTGCAAGTGCTTAGTTTCATGGTTTGTACATTGGCCTTTTTCTGTCCTTCTTGTTTTTTTCCTATCTAAACATCCCTGCTATTGTGATTTCTAAAAAAACCCCCACAAATATTTTCCACAGGTTTTATATAGTACCATCTACAATAAGTCCTAAATTTGTAGTATGAATTTTTAGCCATATTGCAATTTAGTAATAATTATTTATGTTCAGTAAACACTTTAAGGTATAAATGCTCCACAACTCAAAAAACAAACCAAATGAAAATCTACACTTATCTGTCACTGTTACTTTCTGTATTGTGCCACCTGAAGACTTGACTACAGCTGGAGAATATCCTCTTAGATTTTTTTATATTTTCAGGATGAGCACTGGCTGGTGCCATCAGGTACAATTTCTTCTCAGAAACTTGCATCTTGCTAGGAAACAGCACTTTCTGAGTCTGCTAAGCTTTTCTGGGTGTTCTTATTTCTCATGCTGCTGTATTTGGATTTGCAATCTCCGAGCATAACAAGCACTGTAAATTTTCACCCTGATTCATATTCTACCTGAAATATCTGTCAAGTTTAATCATAAAATGAGGTGAGGTTTTATTAAATTTGACTTCAGGCTTCTAACTACAAGACTAACAGAAATGTTTACAAATGAAACAACTGTACTACTGGAGTCTGACTTCATGCTTAACAACTGGAATTTTATTTGCTTATTAATGTCGATAACATATGATTCCCCAGTCTAGCCATTAGAGTCATGGGCTCAGAGTTCCTAGCCATATATTCACTCCAGTTATGATTCCATTCTTTCTATTTCTGTTATATACAAGTTCCAAGAATCAAGGCTTTTGTTTTTAGAGTATAGGCCCTTAATACTAAACACTTATAGATGCGTATACTACATAAATGAAACTGCTAGCTTAACTGTTTTCTGAATTAGGGCTTGGAAAACACCCCTGAGGACTTTACCTGGAGACAAGTTCCTTCATACTTGAACATAATTACTTATTTCACCTCCCATGTAACCATTCAAAACATCTGTGATCTGTGCAAATACAGATGAGGGATTGTTGGGTCCTTAGCAACTCTTGTCACTCTGTTCTTAGTTCATTTGCTTCACCCCTTTTGATCTGTGTTTGATATTCGATTGAACTTTCTAGTTTACATTACTTACATTTACATTCCCATATGTTCATGACATTTGGCCAGGTATTAACTTTCTATTAAAAATAAAAAAAAAAAGAGAAAGAAAAGACTCATTACAACCAGATGACTGACTTAGTGTCTGAACACACTTTTGAGATGAAGATCTCTTTTCTACTTCAAGAATTTCGAGTTTTTGCCTATCTGTAGACCATAATTCTCCAGCTGGAAGAATGAATTAACACTTAGAATTATAAATAGTGTGAGTAATTTCTCTGGGTGAATTCAATTTTTATAGATTTATAGTCAGTTTTTCTTGGGAAGTTAGGCTGAAATTAATCTTTTATAATCTCTGAAGACAAGGTTTCCTTTGGTTAAACTCCCAAATACTCACTTACTTACCCAAACCAGCTGAACCAATCTAACACTTCTAACCTACAAATAAAGATAGAAATGTGACAAAATCTCGAGGACATAGGTCAAAATCGACATAGGCTTCACAAAAATGACCATGAAAATAAACAATCAAAATGTTTCTTAAAACATCTCAGCTCCTGATAAAAGAGTTATTTCAAAAATAAGTATTCAGCTAGAAATCTCTACATAGATGTAAGAAAAAACGGCTAATGCATTTATTCATCATAAACATTAAGGGCAAATCCTCCAAAATCAAGGCCTACCAGATTCCATTCCAGAAATGACGTTTTGAGGAAGAGAGAAAAAAAGTTTGTTTAAGCCAGCAACACTCCCTGCATGACTCTTCCCTCAAGTGTGTGCTTAGAATTATGAAAGGAGGAGTTGCCAGAATGAAATCCTGGCCATGGCTTATCACACAGAAAAGCAGAGGAATTATTTCAGAAGAACTTCATTGTTGCATATATCTCAGATAGAAAGATCCTTTTCTCAGCAACAGAATGCTCCAACATCATGATAAGCTTTTAAAGTTTGGTGAAGGCCGCTCTGTGTTGCTTTCAAAAAGAGCCGAATGATTTATTTATTTGGAGGGGAGGCAGGGAGGAGGGAAGCAACGTTCAATGTGAATGCAGAACACAAACACCAGAGAAGACATCAGATATTGATACTGAGCAACTACAAGTAGGACAAGCTATCTGGACAGGCACCTCCTCTGCGTCTAGCAAGGACCTTTGACCATAGATTTATTCTGAAGTAATGGGAGGGGAATGAAATCAATTTTCGTTGTGCTGATTAATGAATAACTGATGCTTTTGAACTTGCTGGCAGCATGTACTGATCCAAGTGGGTTTAGTGTACCACTTTGCCATGCATTTGAACTCATTGAAATCATATCCTGAGAGTTTTAAACATGCTGTGGTGGGCATGGCAGCTAGCATCCAGTATTCAAATAATCTGTGAATTTTCACTAAGCACAGTTCATGCTCAGTCACTTTATGTTTTATGTCATGTTTTGTCGTGTTGCTTGATAGTGAAGTTCTGCATCTAGCAAGTCTGCCTACTATTTCCTTTTTCTTTAAAAAAAAAGAAGAAAAAAAGCCACTATAATGAGAGAGGGGAGAGTTAAATGTCTGGTGTTTTAATTTAGTTTTCACTGAACACAAAACTGAAGTTGGTGATTAATGATAACAATCCTGTCCATTATCTGACACAGTGCAGAGAAAGGACATCAGGGTGCATCTGGATGGGATCTCCTTCACATGCTGTGCCTCATCTCTTTATTGCTGGTTGTTCAGGCATGAAGCAAAAACACTTCCAAAGAGCACATTCACACATTGATGGAACATAAACTTTATCACAGTGTTTAGCAGTATGAACATTCAGGCTGCACGTCAACCTGAGGGCACCTTGGCTAGCCTTTAATGCTTTTTTTTTTTACTTTTTGCAAGAACATCACATAGCATTGAAGGATGCCTGATATATTCTTTCATTCATATAGAATGAAAGTTGCACTTTGTTTATTTTGTTTTGCACATGGTCAGAAAGTGCAGAGTAGAATTAAAGGAAATGAAATTATGGGCATTATAATTTATTTCCTATTGGTTAATAATGCCTACCTTCTAGGAATTAAAAGTTCAAGCAATTTTGCATCCTATTCGGTAAATAAAACTTTAATGACCAAGGACAATGCACTCAGTGGGAGCGTAAGTTTCTCCAAATTATCTCTATTCTATTATTGTGCTAGATGGGAGAGACCAGAACCAAGGACTTAACCGCTTTTCACATATCTGGTTTTGGTTTTTGATTTGAGTCTAAAAAATCAAAAAACTAAACAAAAGACAAAGCCAATATACCACTTATACCTCACTTAACCCAAAAATCAAGGGTACTTTATAGTTTTGGAACTGAATGAGACATCTAAAGATCTTTGAGGACAGGGTCGTAAGTCCCTGCTGTAGAATATATTTCAGTTATTGATACCAGAGAATATGAGACAATCAACAAAGAGTTGACACGAGTTTTAGTTTTATGAGCCACGCAGTTGTCCACAAGAGCCCAGAAAAAATTTAAAAATCATTTTATTAACAACTTAAGTAAGTATTGTTTCATTTAGCATAACCTTATAATCTAAAGTGAATGCTCAAATGAGTTCACATAGGCTGTTGCCAGCTGAACAAGCACTGAAATATATGTGTTCCTCACAGTTTTGGGACATACTCCAAACCTCATCACTGCTTCACTTGCTGCTAGATTCTAGTACACAAAATATCTGATGAGAGCTGTCACTCTAATGAAGATGCATTAGTTATATTGCAGAATACATCCAACATAGAGAATTGCAAGTGATACCTCACTGTCATATTCCAGAGGAAACCAGCAACAGATATGGGCATTATTTGAAAAACAGAGCTCTTTAGATCCCCACTGGTAACATCGAAACATTTCTACAAATATAATCACATAATCTTTTGAGCAGCTGCCAGAGGTTAGCTGACTGGAAACCGCCCAGCAATAGCTGGGTATTTTTAAGAACTACTAGTAGGTCAGGTCAAATCGAAATGTAAGAGGGTGAAGAAAGAAACAGAGGCGGAGAAATAGTAGTAAAAAAACCTTTATTAAACTAGAAGTATATATAAGGAACTTAAATCTGGAGCTGTGAAAGAGGCCATTTTTCACAACAGATTTACTTGACTGTTATCAGTGCTCCAGCACCTCAATATCTTTCTTGTATTGAGGGGCCCAACACTGAACACAGGATTTGAGGTGTGGCCTCACCAGTGCTGAGTATGGGAGGGCAATCCCTACTCCTGCTGGCCACACCACTTCTGATACAGGCCAGGATGTTATTGGCCTTGGCCACCTGGGCACACTGCTGGCTCATGTTCAGCCAGCTGTCCACCAGCACTCCCAGATCCTTTTCCACCTGGCAGCTTTCCAGCCACTCCTCCCCAAGCCTGTAGCGCTGCCTGGGGTTATTGTGTGCAGGACTCAGCACTTGGCCTTGTTGAATCTCACACAACTGGCCTTGGTCCAATCCAGCCTGTCCCAGATCCCTCTGTAGAGCCCTTCTACTCTCAGCAGATCAACACCACCACCCAGCTTGTTGTCATCTGCAAACTTATTGAGGGTGCACTCAATTCCATCATCCAAGATATTAAAGAACTGGTCCAAACCTGAGCCCTGGGAAACACCACTTGTGACCGGCCACCAATTGGACTTAATTCCATTCACCACCGATCTTTGGGTCTGGCTATCCAGCCAGTTTTTCACTCAGTACCCAGCAAAGAGTATGTCCATCCAAGACATGAGCAGTCAGTTTGTCCAGGAGATGGTAGTCTAATATACTGTAATAATGACATGAAAAGCACAAAGGAGCTTAAGTCCTTGGATTACATTGTTTTCTACAGTACAGTGTGAATTTTACTCAAAGGAACTAAAAAAGGAATGTAACATATTTCTAAGGTAAGGATCAGCTCAGTCTGACAAAGCACTGAACAAAGACAGCCTGACACAAGAAAACAATCAGGCTCCAGGGTTAATCTCAAGAAAAGAAGAAGTATTAAATCATATTACCCACTTATGTCTGATGAGAGATGATGTATAAACCAGATTTTGGTGACAGGACAGTAATCCTGCTGTACTAAATAAAAGAAAGATACTTTTCATACTTCAAGACAGAACTGTGTCAGGGATGCACTAAAAAGAATGTCTTCTGTACAGATGTCAATGGTCAGTAAAAAACCCTTTATGGCAGAACCGGGGTCAGGCCAATCCCAGGCACAAATATAAACTGGGTACAGAGTGGGTTGAGAGTAGCCCTGAAGAGAAGGACTTGGGGGTGCTGACAGACGAGAAGCTCAACATGGGTCGGCAGGGCGCTCATGTAGCCCAGAAAGCCAAGTGTATCCTGGCATGCATCAAGAGGAGTGTGGCCAGCAGATCAAGAGAAATGACTCTACCCCTTTACTCTGCTCTTGTGAGACCTCATCTCGAATACTGTGTCCAGTTCTGGTGGCCCCACCACAAGAAGGACATGGATCTGTTGGAATGTGTTCAGAGGAGGCCACAAAGGTGATCCAGGGACTAGAGCATCTCTACTATGAGCATAGGCTGAAAGAGCTGGGATTGCTCAGCCTGGAGAAGACTCCAGGGGGACCTTATAACTGCCTTCCAATACCTAAAGGGAAGCTGTAAGAAGGTTGGAGAGGGACTTTTTACAAGAGCGTCCAGTGATAGCACAAGGTGAAATGGATTTAAATTGAAGGAGGATAGATTTAGACTGGATCTCAGGAAAAAATTCTTCAGTAGGAGGGTGGCAAGACTCTGGAATAGATTGCCCAGGGAGTTTGTGGATGCCCCATCCCTGGAGTCGTTCAAGGCCAGGTTGGATGAGGCCTTGAGCAGCCTGATCTAGCTAAGGGTATGCCTGCCCATGGCAGGGGGGGGGGATTAGATGATTTCTAAGGTTCCTTCCAACCTAAGACATTCTATGATTCTATAAGCCAGGAATGTAAACATGTAAAATTACCAACAGCAACAGATTTTATGCACACAAGGAATCACAACCAGAACCAGAAAATATTACCAAAAAAATCTCTTGTTAATACCTAATGATTTCTGTTAGAACCAGAGGCCCAATAAGATATATTTGCTTGATAAAAAAGCCATTCTCAATAGCAGGAACCAGAGACAATAACCTCCGTAATAAGTCATAAAAGATGCATTAAAGGTACAATGCTAGTCATTATTACTATCTAACTCATCTATGTAAAAAGATCAGCATCATTTAGATCACCTCAGAAAGATAGCTGATGCCCACAGAACAAAAGGGAGTTTATAAAAGGAGTGGAAATTAAGGGAATGGCTATTGCAGAAAGGTCAAAGAAGGGAAACAATTTTTTGTATTATTACTTAAGCCAAATATTAAGGTACACTGTAATTATTTACAAAGAGCCACGGCAGAAACCTAGCAGAGAATACGGTTATTGTTACTATTTCACAGTTTGTGGAAAGGAAGTTACATTAATATGTTGATTTATTAGGTTAATAAACCTATTCTTTAGGATGTTTCCCTTCTTGACAAATTGAGATTAGGTCTAGCTGTCCTGATACTTGTAGGTGATGCAGTGATATAAAGTCAATGTCACAAAATTTTTAAATGGTCAACTGCCTCAGTACAGAATAGAAATCTCAGTTCTTAGCTTCTGTTTTGCACAAATGTATTTTCTGTCCTTAATTAAAGGACATCTAAACCACTGTGAATATAAATGATCAATTCCATTATATCAGTAGCAGACATTGATACAGCACATATGAACATTTCATTAGGATGACTGACACTGTAACAGACATATGGTTAGACGGGATAAATAACACTTCCTGAAATGCTATTCTTATCTTCTTTGATCAGCTATATAAGAACTACATTGACCTAGAAATCATGCAACCATCGATCATGCAGCAATCTTTTTGGTAAAACAAGAAATGCTGTGATCTCATGAAAACATGCCACAATCATTTAATTCATGTGCCAAATCCAACTGCTTACTTATGGTAGATGTGCCAGTGTCCCATATACAGGAAGATTTCACAAGAGTTCAAAAGGTGAAAAAAGGCAAAAAGACCTCACAATTTGCTTTTTTTCCCCCTTTTTTTCTTCTTTTTCTTTTTCTTTTTCTTTTTCTTTTTCTTTTTCTTTTTCTTTTTCTTTTTCTTTTTCTTTTTCTTTTTCTTTTTCTTTTTCTTTTTCTTTTTCTTTTTCTTTCTTTTTCTTTTTCTTTTTCTTTTTCTTTTTCTTTTTCTTTTTCTTTTTCTTTTTCTTTCTCTTTCTCTTTTTCTTTCTCTTTTTTCTTTCTTTCCTTCTTTTCCTTTTCCTTTTCCTTTTC
>NW_009692710.1:0-261 GCF_000703405.1 Apaloderma vittatum
GGTCTTTTCCAACCTTAATGGTTCTGTGATTTTTCACTCAGTAAAGAGTATGCCCATCCAATCCATGACTAGCCAGTAAATTTGCAACCCTGTAGAGATGGAGTGGTGGATATGAAAATCAAAGAATCATAGAATGCTTTGGGTTGAAGGAACCTAAAAGAGCATTTAGTCCAGCACCCTGGTCATGTGAAGGGACATCTCTCACTAGTTGAGCTTGCTCAAAGTTCCTGACCTTGGACACTTGCAGGGAGGGGGCAAGCA
>NW_009692710.1:561-866 GCF_000703405.1 Apaloderma vittatum
GAGGACTTGAAGAGTGATTTCAGAAATGGTGGATCTTTTCCTGATAGTGAGAAGCAGCCCGTGACAGATTTAATGCCACAAAGTGCAGCTGGAGGTGTCCAGGCTGGACCCAAGGGGCGAGAAATGCATCTCTAAGGGCAGTGCTGTGGTGAAAAACATCACCTGGAAGGAGTCTGGATCAGCTCAAGGCTCGGCCAGAGAGGATGGGGAGATACCAGTAAAGGAAGGTGACAGTAAAGTGGAGCAACTGGGTGGATGCCTATATTCTGCACGTGAAGAGGCACACGAAATGTGACAGCGCAGGG
>NW_009692710.1:1508-1773 GCF_000703405.1 Apaloderma vittatum
CTGTGCCAAGCACATCAGGGCTGAGGTCACTCACACTCTCTCTGGGAGCTTAAATCTGGTCAATATAGACAGGATGACTGAGAGTTCGCCGGAGGAGAAATTTTTGTACTACTTGACACAGTAAGTCTCTGTCTGCAAGGCAATGAAGCTGCAGTTCCTGGAGGCATCTCCTAAAGCTGGACCACCTGCAATTGGTGGGACCTGTACGGAGGAGACTCTTGCTAGTACATTTTAACTGGCTGTGAAGGGGGGTGTGCAGGCAGGG
>NW_009692711.1:0-4820 GCF_000703405.1 Apaloderma vittatum
AATAAATAAATATTTTTTAAAAAAAAAAAAGAAAAAAATTACAAAATCCTTTGAAACCGGCTCCAAATTAAGAGCTGCATCGAGGCTGTCAAGCCCCTGCTAGCTGAGTCTACAGCACCTTGCGTGCGAAAAGGGAGCTTAGCCCATTTATTAGAATGATGAAAGCAAAGGGATCTAAAAATTGCACTCCTTCGTTAATGAGCAGCCGAAGGGATCGGTAAGCATAATTTCAGAGGCCAGTAATATTTTATATAATCGCCGAGTGGTTTAAATTGAAAACCCCCAACTGAATCAATATTTACTGCATTGAAACGAAATGAATAGTAATAAGTCACTAAGCTCCCTGTCCTGTTTCATAAAATAAAAAATTATAAAAATGAGCACAGGCGCAGAGCGACTATCACATTAACTTTTACGGCACTTGGGGAGTCATAACCGACTGTTCTCATAAAATAAAATTTTAAAAAACCTGCCGGAGGAAGCCTTGCTTCAGCATTGCCAACAAAAAAAAATGGGGGGGGGGGGGGGGAAAAAAAAGGAAAAAAAAAGAAAAAAAAAGGAAAATAGGAGCCGAGTGTTTCACAAACGCAGTTTCACTGCGCTCCCTGAAGCTCTTCCCACCTGATTTCTCAGGTCTTGAGGAGAGATCACAGAATGGTTGAGGTTGGAAGGAACCTTTAAAGGTCATCTAGTCCAGAGCAGGAACATCTTTAATTAGATCAGGTTGCTCAGAGCCTCGTCCAACCTGGCCTTGAATGTCTCCAGAGATGGAGCTTCTACCACCTCTCTGGGCAACTTCATCCAATGTTTCACCCCCCTTGTAAAAAAATTCTTCCTTCTACCTACTCTAACCCACCCTCTTTTAGTTTAAAACCGTTACCCCTTGTCCTATCGTCCTACTAAAAATATTGTCCTCGTCTTCTTGTAGACCCCCCTTTAGTCCTAATCACACAGCTTCATGCCTTGTCCAAGAAGGTCTTTTTTCTTCTCCCTTATCCATCAGGTTTTTAATTCTTAAAAGCATCACAGCCAACACATTTCTAGAGCAGGTAAGAGACAGGACACTCGGATCCACCTCCAAATGTCTCAACGCTTGCACCATGGAGCAAAACTTCCGCCCATCATCTTCTGTTGTGGAGAACCAACGTGAGGTTGGGCTTTGAGCAACCTGATCTAGTGGCAGGCAGGGTGGATGATCTTCGTAAGTCCCTTCCAACCCAAACCCTTCAGCGAATTGATGATTCTAAGCTACCGAAGAGCATTTAAGTCACGGACCCCACCGATCGCAGAGGACGAACGCCCTGGCTTCTCACCACCACTTCCATCACTCAGAAAAGACAGAACCTTAATGCAAAAATATTCCCTCATGCAGAAAGGTCCAAAGCGGGGGTGGTTAAGCATTCAGAAGCAACCTGGACCCACATTTTTTCCATATTTTGTTTTTTCAAGTGGCTTTTTCTTTAGCCCTCAAAGCTGTGCTCCTTTTTTTGAAGCCCTTCAGCTGCTTGCCTGAACTCCCGTCCTCCTTGCTCACGCTTAAAAGGAACTTTTAGGCTTCCTCATATTAACCAAAACAGCAGAAGGAGGGTTTCTTTACTTAATATATGATAAAATTAGAAAGGAAACTTTTTAGCTCACTTTGCCAAAGCGGTTGCCCTGTCCCATGCGTAGTTTTACGTGGATGGGGAAAAAAAAACCCCACTCCCTGCTTTGAATTTCCACGCTGGAACTTCCCAGCATCTTCCCATCTCTCCCACCTGATCAAGGGCTGTGTCCACACCCCAAACCTCGCTACAACCGTATGAAGCCCTGTTTTGGGTTGAAATATGATTATTTTAGGTGTAGAAGAGACCACGACTTGGCTAATGGGTGGGAAGAGGAAATCATTCCTGCACATGAACCCTCCCAAAAAATTCCTTCCTGTGCCAAAAATGATGTTTCCCCTTTGCCCTCTTCTATTCTTGCATTTCAAAAGGAATTTAAAGCTGCTCTCTACACCCCCTGCTCCTCTTTACCGAGTCATAAACCCTTTTTTTTCTGTAAAAAATATCCTGAGCTGGACGGCTTCGGGTTTTCCCCGGAGCTTCATCTCTCCTCCGTTTACACGCTCCTTTCCACGTCAGAGGGAAACGCCTGGTCCAAACCCTCTACCAGCAATTTGAGACGCGATTACTAAATCTCGATTCGTTTCGGGGAGGAATCGAAGGCAAATATTTGCAATCAAAACATATCTCGCCTTGGGAAACCACGGACAGGTGGCCGCGGAGCTCGTGCCAAGCTCGGGAACCCCTCTGCCCTTTTTTTTCCCATTTTCCCAGCGTTGACAGCTGTGACCTCGCGGACCTCCCCGGATCCTTTTGCAAATCTCTCCTACCCGGGGATGGACGGACGGGGCGGACGGGGAGCGGCGAAGCTGCCGGGTGCAGATGGTCGGTTTCGGCGAAGGGGCACCCGTGCCAAGGGCGGCCGCGCGCCGAAACCTGGATCCAAAGGGCGCCGGGAGGGAGAACCGAGGGGAGGGTGTGCTCCTGCCTGGCAGCTTTGCAAAAACTAAGCCAGGAGCAGCACTTTTGGCTTCACCTAGAAACCAAACTCACAAATTATTTTCCCCGACTCGATGTTAAGCAGTTGGGAAAAGGTAAAAGAAACGAATTTCTGAGTTGACAGTCAAAGCACCCGAGTCCCCGCGTTGTTTCTGCTCAGTAAAAATCATCCCAGAAAAAAAATCACAGAGGGAAAAAAAAAAAAAAAAGAAATGAGGTTTGGAGGAAACACCGCGGCTCCGTCCCAGAGCAACCGCCGTCGGATGGAATTTGGGTGCAGGAAAAGGAAAGCACGGTGTTCTGCTGGGGAGGGATTAAAGCTGGCCGGGGTGGTATTAGTCAGGAGTAAACGAGCTTATTCTGATTATTTCGAAGGCAGCAGAAGGAAATAAATGCCCAGGGACGGAGGAAACTGATTACGTAGCTCTTGGGTGTACAGTGAGGTAGGAATATAACTTATTATTTAGATATTTGTCTCCGTATCGACTATAACCTACACTTCAGCTCAACTAGAAATATCCATTATCTCAGCCCAAGGGCAACCCGATCTATCCCGGCAGAGAAACGCGAGCATCTGCCTCCCATCCTATGCCATCCTCCAAACCGGACTTTCACATCCTAATAAACCGTTTTACCTCTTAAAAAACACACACACACACAAAAAAAAGGTACATTTTTAAGTGGACGGCCAATTAAGCAAAATATTTGCTCGGTCTTTCGCTTTCTGCAGCCCGGCAAAGGGTTTGCTCGGCACTCTGGCCACGTTCGCTAATCCACGAGTTTCTCCCAGCGTTTTCGGAGCGCTTTTCGTATATTATTTTTATTTTTTTTTCTCACACTAGGCAGAAACAGATGGGTCCACTCTCCAGCTTGAAAGAAGACGAACTGTTTACTTAGGCTGGAAAGAATTAATCAGTTGAAAACGATGCTCCAGCTCTTTGCCAAGCAACCCCTGTGCCCTCCCCTCGCGAACCGGTTCGGTTTTTTCCTGAGCCCCGAGACCTGCCGGGGCTCAGCCCAGATGCCGGCAGCAGTTGGGCTCGGCTCAGCGCAGCAGCTCGCGGCGACGTTTCAACAAAGGTATCGGAATTTTACCGTCGCCGGGAGCCGCTCGGAAGCGCTTCGGGTCATTCCCGTGGCGCGGCGCTGCCATTCAGCCATCCCACACTCTTCCCCTTCTTCTTTATTTTTTTTTAAAAAAAGGAAACAAAATGAACTTTCACAGTGGAAACTTCTCAGATCGATCAGCTCAAAGGCTGGAAAGAGAAGTTACGTAGCTAAAAGCATTTGTGGGAGGGGAAAAAAAGAAGCTCTGCCATTAGTAATCTCTTAGTAGGGTAGAAATTTAGAAATTAAATACATCACTCACTCCCGCAGCTGTCACCGTTGGGTGAAAAATCGGTGACTGTGTAAATACCCAGCACCGGAAAAAATATTCTCCAAATGGGATGCTGTTAGGCGGGATTATTAGCCTTCGAAAAACCACTTTCAAAGGTTCAAAACTGCTTCAAAATGAGTTTTAAATACGGCAAGCGTGCGATTTGGGAAACTATATCCCCAAGCAGATTTCATCTGGCCACACTACTCGTTTGCTGTTGAAGCCTGGGTTAGAAAGGGTGAATACTACCATATAAACCAGATATTTTCGCTGAAGCCTGGGATAGAAAGGGTGAATGCTATCCCACTATTTTATTTATTTATTTTTTCAAAGCTACAGCTGTCGCCTGGGGAATTTGGACGGACAAAAGGAACAGCAGTACCTGAAACCTCATGGTCCCATGAGATATTTAATCCTGGAGTACCCGTGAGGCCACCCCTTGAGTGTTTTGTCCAGTTTTGGGCACCTCAATCCAAGAGAGATCTTGAGGGGCTGCAGCGAGTGCAGAGGAGGGCGACGGGGAATCATAGAATCATAGAATCCTAGACTGGCCTAGGCTGGAAGGGACCTTAGAGATCATCTAGTCCAACCTCCCTGTCCTGGGCAGGGACGTCTCTCAACTAGATCAGGCTACTCAAGGCTCCATCCAACTTGGCCTTGAACCCCTCCAGGGAGGGGCCATCCACAACTTCTCTGGGCAATTTATTCCAACGTCTTGCTGCCCTCGTACTGAAGAATTTCTTCCTAAGATCCAACCTGAATCTATTCTCCTTCAACTTAAATCCATTTCCCCTTGTCCTGTCGCTGGACACTCTTGTCCAAAGTCCCTCCCAGCCTTCCTGGAGGTTCCCTTCAGGTACTGGAAGGCAGCTATTAGGTCCCCCCAAAGTCTTCTCTTC
>NW_009692711.1:4851-6159 GCF_000703405.1 Apaloderma vittatum
CCCGCCCCCGCAGCTTGTCCTCGTAGTAGAGCTGCTCCAGCCCCTGGATCATCCTTGTGGCCTCCTCTGTACTCGTCTCAACAGATCCACGTCCCTCTTATGGTGGGGACAACAGAACTGGACGCAATATTCGAGGTGGGGTCTCACAAGAGCAGAGTAGAGGGGGAGAATCCCCTCTCTGGACCTGCTGACCACGCTTCTCTTGATACATCCCAGGATGCAGTTGGCATTTTGAGCTGCATGAAGAATAAATCTGAAGAATAACTCTTGTGAAGAGCAGCTGAAGGGGCCGGGGCTGTTGGGTGTGAAGCAGAGGAGGCTGAGGGGAGCCCTCCTCACTCTCTGCAGCTGCCTGACAGGACGGGGTGGAGAGGTTGGGGCTGGGCTCTTCTCCCGGGGAATGAGCGACAGAACCAGAGGGAACGGCTGCAAACTGGCCCAGGGCAGGGGCACACTGGACAACAGGGAAATCTTTTCCCAGCAAGAGCAGCCAGAGCTTGGCAGAGGCCGGGCCGGAAAAAAAAACTCCCCTGGAGGAGTTTAAAGGCCGTTGAGATGTGGGGTTGGGGAGATGGGTTAGGCCTGAGCTTGGTAGAGTAGGGTTCATGGTTGGACTCAGTGATCCCAGGGGGCTTTTCCAACCTGAAAGATTCTATGAAATAGTTGCACCAAGTGAGCAGCATCAAGAGGGGTTAAAGGGCTTCGGACCTCAAGCAAAATGCATCCCCCGGACTAGATAAGGAGGGTATCAAAACTCCACATTCTTCCATGTGGCATCTGCCCTGGTTACCCAGGGCCCATCCTAGAACTTGTGCCCTCATCCATAAATAACATTATAACACCCATAATTCACATTTTGCCACTAAAGCTTTCCTCATGCTTTTGATGATTTCAGCACAAAGTGCTTTTGCCACCGCCGTGCTGCATTTCAGGATCCTTAACATGGACTCCACGTAAATGTACGCCAAGGGCAAGCCTTGACCTACCGGCCCTGTATCTGCCATCATGTGATGGATATATCTGGATGGATATATTTTTTATATAACGCAGAGGAAGGGAGTGACTGCTGGCTTCTACCAGGCAAAGGCCAGTGCCACCTCAATGCATCGTTCCAAGAGCTGCTGGGATGAGTCAACAAATGGACCCAAGCGTGCGGAGGGGCGGCAAACCCTCTCAGAGCCATGGCATGGGGAGGAGCATCTCAAATCGGATGTGCCACCACTTGAAGACAGGCTCTTCAACACTGGAGATGACCTCTCTGGTTGACTTGCACGTCTTCAACCGGAATTCCTGCACCAGACACTCCGG
>NW_009692711.1:6195-19880 GCF_000703405.1 Apaloderma vittatum
TAATCTCTATAAACCTCCTCGCTAAGGATGTTCTGCTTTTCTTTTGATAGCTCTTGTACTCTGAAAGGAAGGAGAGGCGGCCTCAAAAGAGGGGAAAAAAAATCCCAGCTAATGAATCACCATTCATCAGCAAATCCTCTACTGTGCGTGCGCTCTCTGCCTATTAAAAACATTAAGTAAAACATATTCAGCTTAATACGCCACAGGGCAGGAGCAGCGAGTCAGCAAGACGTCGCTGATGAGCGGGGAGCCCATTGAGAAGCGATGCGGCTACTTGCGAGTGCGTGGGCGCTGTTACGCAATATGGGCGATGCCCCACGTGCCGGTTTTAGTCCCTACGGGATCTTCCCGCTCATCTTGTCCAACCTTGGGAGGTGGTAAAGTTTGTGTAGCAGCACCAGGAGGTGGGGGGCTGCCCTCTGTTGCTCCCCTGCACTTCTCAAAAAAAAAAGAGTTTCTCGCAGCCTTCCTGAAATGCAGATTCTGATGGGTAGTTTTTTTCAGCTTGGTTATCATTTTGGTTTATCCTTTTCTATAGGTCAAACAAGCATCACGGACGTGATATTTTCTTTTGAGGACAGGCTGTGGGAGCTGAGATTGTTCAGCTGGAGAAGACAAGACTCCAGCAGGACCGTATCACTGCCTTCCAATACCTGAAGGGAACCTACAGGAAGGCTGGGGAGGGACTTTCGACAAGAGTGTCCAGCAATAGGACAACGGGAAATGGATTTACATTGAGGGAGAACAGGTTTAGACTGGATCTTAGGAAGAAATTCTTCCGTCTGAGGGTGGCGAGACTCTGGAATAAATTTTTCAGAGAGGTTGCGGCTGCCCCCTCCCTGGAGATGTTCAAGTCCAGGTTGAATGAGCCTTGAGCAACCTGATCTAGTTGAGAGGCGTCCCTGCCCATGGCAAGAAGTTGGATTACATGATCCCTAAGGTCCCTTCCAACCTAAGCCATTCTAGGATTCTTATATATTTCTCCATACTCATGCAGAACGATTCCACACTTGCAAGCCCACTCAGCCCTCCAGGAATTGGCACTTGAATGAAGATTTACAGGCAAAGTCATTTGGCCAAAGGAACATCCTCTTCTCTCGGTCCTGCAGCAGGACACAGCTGGTAGGTCGAGAGAGGTCCTCCTGCCCCTCTGCTCTGCCCTGGTGAGGCCACATCTGGAATCTTGTGACCAGTTCTGGGCTCCTCAGCTCCAGAGAGACAGGAAACTGCTGGAGAGAGTCCAGCGCAGCCCCAGGGATGATTGAGGGATGGAACATCTCCCTGGGGAGGAAAGGCTGACGGAGCTGGGGCTCTTTAGCTTGGAGAAGAGGAGGCTAAGGGGTGACCTCAGAAATGTTGATAAATATGTGAAGGGGGAGTGTCAGGAGGACGGAGCCAGGCTCTTCTCAGCAGCGTCCAATGACAGGACGAGGGGCAATGGGTACAAGCTGGAACATAGGAAGTTCCACAAAAATATTAGGAAAAACTTTTTCCCTGTGAGGGTGCCAGAGCCCTGGCCCAGGCTGTCCAGGGAGGGTGTGGAGTCTCCTTCTGTGGAGACATTCAAACCCACCTGGACATGTTCCTGTGTGACCTGCTCTGGGTGATCCTGCTCTGGCAGGGCGGTTGGACTAGATGATTTTTCAAGGTCCCTTCCAACCCCTGACTTTCTGTGATTCTGCGATTCTGTGACTCATACAAGGAGACAGAGGAAAGGTGTGAGGCTGGAAACAGAAAGCAGTTGATTCAACCAAGTGTTTGCAGACTCCATCACGGATCCAAAATCTTGTCCCAGGCTGGTGCCTGCACGGCAGACACACACGGCAGACACACAGCTCCTTCAGAGTAGATCTGCAGAGACAACCCAGTGCTGAGGACTCAATGTGCACACTACAAATTAACTCATTTCAGCAAAAATACGTCCTTTGCTTTGCTCCTGCCTGACCTTGAAGACTCAGTGCCCTCCAGCAGCTGGAGAACATCCTCACGAGTGGTTTCCTGTACAGAGAGTTGAATTGGAGCCTCCATGACTGGTCTGTGAAGCCACTTGAAGCCCAACAACTGGAGATGTCCCACTCAGGAGACCCAACTTTGAAATAGCCTAACCCTGCCAAAAATCCTGCTGATGGCTGCCAAGAGGGACAGGACCATGCTCTTCTACAGTGGTTTTTCAACATCACACTTTGTTTTCAGGGGAAAAAAAATAAAAATCAGAGAGAGGGAAGGAAGTCACTCCATTTATATGTTATCTAAGCTACAGACTGGTTGGCTTCCAGCTCGTTTCCATCACACGCGGGCATCTCGGGCCAAGAGGGTGCAGCAAGTTCAACATCTCACACGGTAGAAAGCTGGTGCCAGGCTGGGAGTTCGTCATCTCAGCAGACGCTGGGAAAGAGCTTAGGGTTGAAACCACCTCTAAAATACTTTGAATTTATGGGAGACAACTGTGTCTGGCTGGGTTTAAGTGTTACAACAGCAAAACTACATTTTGATGACGCTAAATGAGAAGACGTTGCTTTTATTCAAAATTACGTTCACCGCTTTCGCGTCCGACGGCCAAACCCCAGCTCTCTGCATTTCTTCCCCTAAATCCCCAGAGCAAGACATTTGCTGGGCTGTAGATCTAAAGCCACGTTTCAGCAGCCAAGTAAGAAGCCCAATTATTCTGAGGTGCCTAACACCCACAGGAAAAAAAAAAAGGTTATTTTCTATATCTCTGCACTTCCCACAAATAACATTAAGATGAAGGCTATACCCCATTTATTCAGAAAGAGAGGAAAAAAGACCCAGAATTCTTCCATTTTTTCAGCCAAACTAGTCAAGTATCTTCTTTTTCTGCTCAAGTCCAACACAGATTTAGCACATGATGAAGCTGCAGGATCTCCCACCAAGAAAAGATCCAGGTTGAGCGACTGGTGGGCTCCCCGAAGAAGGAGCAACACCCCGTCGAGTAAATAACCCATCATTGCCTCGTCAGGTTCAGATGTGACAGTTTTCTTTTTAATAGAATCCATTCAAACCTCAGCTACTCCATTAACCAAAATTAAAAGAAAAAAAAGAAAATCCCATTATTCTTAAGTATTTCCATATGCATTTAAAGCTGGTCGTTAACCTCTGAGTTCCGTTTTTATTTTGTTCTCATCAGTTCCTCCCAAGTCGAGCTCGATTAGCGCGGCTGACCTTGCGAGGAGGAATCGGGAGCGTTTCGCCCCAAACCAGAAGGCTGGAATTCACAGAAAAACAGCACAAAATACAATCTCACGGCATGAGGTTTGTCCCAGTACGGGAGAGAACTGGGGGGGACTGGGAGGACTTGGGAGAGAGCTTGGGAGAGCTGCTCATCTTCAATGTGCTGCTCAGTCTGTGGGACAGGGTGCAGCTCTGTTGTGAGGGGAAGGAAGAGGGGGAAAAAAGAGGAGAAAATGGGGAAAAAAAAGCAGGAGGGGAGGGAAAAAAAGGGGGAAAGGAGGGACAAAAGGAAAAACGGGGTAAAAGAAAAAAGGGTGGTGAAGTGAAAAAAGGAGGAAAAGGGAAGAAAGGGGAAGAGAGGGAAAAGAGAGAAAATGGGAAAAAGAAAAAGGAAAAAAGGAAGAAAAAGGAGATAAAAGAGGAAAAAGAGGAGAAAAAAGAAAAACGAGATAAAAAGGAGGAAAAGGAAGAAAGGAGAAAAGGGGAAAAATATAAAAGGAGAAAAAGAGGAAAGGAGAATAAAGGGGAATAGGGGAAAAGAGGAAAAGGAGAAAAGAGGAAAAGGGGAAAAAGAAAAAAGGAAAAAAGGAGAAAAAAGGGATAAAAGGGGAAAGGGAAATGGGGAAAAACAGAGAAAAAGAAAAAGGAAAAGAAGAAGAAGAAGAAAAGAAGAAGAAGGAGGAGGAGGAAAAGAGAAGAGAAGAGAAGAGAAGAGAAGAGAAGAGAAGAGAAGAGAAGAGAAGAGAAGAGAAGAGAAGAGAAGAGAAGAGAAGAGAAGAGAAGAGAAGAGAGAAAAGAAAAGAAAAGAAAAGAAAAGAAAAGAAAAGAAAAGAAAAGAAAAGAAAAGAAAAGAAAAGAAAAGAAAAGAAAAGAAAAGAAAAGAAAAGAAAAGAGGGAAAAATAGGAAAAATAAAAAATAGGAAAAAAGAAAAAAGAAAAAGTAAAAGAGGGAAGGGACAAAAGGGGGAAAAGGAGAAAGAAAAATGGAAAAAGAGAAAAAAATAGGAAAAGGGAAAAAGGGAACAAGCAAAAACAAAGAGGAAAAAGTAACAAGAGGAAGAAGGGGAAACGAGAAATAGAAAAAAATAAGAAAAAAAGTAGAAATATAAATGAAAAATTAAGAAGCAGAAAACAAGGAAGCCTGCGTGTTATAAAGTGTCTGTCTTTGTGCGAGGGGGGAGCGCTGAGCGTAGGAAAGATTAATCCCGAGCTTTGCCCCAAAGAGGCGACATTGTTTCTTAAAGCCTCTAAACTAGTCCCTAATAGAAACTGGATTATGCCAGGCCAGATGTCAGGGCTTCTCAGAAACAATACGGGGTTGTGTATCTTATACCGCCCTCATTAAAAAGATTAAAAGTACTTCCTACAGAAAAAAAAAAGGAAAAAAGATATAATAATACGTATTTTCAAACGGGAGCCACAGTTTCCTCCTGCCTGTAATGCCTCCAATCCCGGCAGATGAATTTCACTTTAATGAGATGTCATTTTGGAGAATGGTTTAACATCCCTTCAAAAAAAATCTTAGCCCTAAACCTCGTAAAACCACGTCGAGATTATTAAAAGAAAATTTACCACCCAGACAAAATAAAATAAAACAAAATAGAAGCCGCCAATTCGCAGAATCCATGACACGGCCGTTTTTAAATGTGATGGAAAAGGCTTTCCAAGTTATCTGCTTAAACACAGGCTTTCTGTTTACTTCTCACTTTCATGTCAAATGAATTTGGGAAGAAAAAAATTGACAGGAACTTTAAGGACATTAGTCACATTTCGACTCCTTTTTCAGATTAACGTCTCGAAAACCGCGGAGGCAGAAGGCGGGTATTGTAGCATCTTGATAAAATAAAATTAACTCGTGGTGCCCCAACCCCTGCCCGTGGGGTTACAACCGTCCCGATCCTTCACCAACGAGATCCAGGAGGAATCAGCACCGGTAGCAGAGGAGGTAAAATCCCACCAGAGCATCATCCAAACGAGATAAAAAACTTATAAAGTCGTGCTTGAAAATGTCCACCCCAAAAAAAAAAATCAAGATTGCAGGCTGGTCTTTTGGAGCTGTCCAGCTCCAAAGTGGTTGGGTGGGAGATCAGGATCCCACCTCTTGGACCCCTTCCTGCTAAAAGAAAAAAAAATAAATGGCCCGAGAAGAAAACCTTCACTGAGATCTCTAAAAAAAATTAAAAACCTACATGCCTGCCTGCTCAAAATATACGATAGCTTCGATTAACGCTTCCTCCCATCTGAGCACTCGGCAATTATCAACGGTAGAGAAGCCTACGTCAACAGTTTCCTGCATCTTCTCCGCAACCTCCGAGATGATGTCCCGGCACCGAAGAAATATGGATTCGCTCCACCCAGCGTGCGTTACAGCCTCGAACCCTGCTCTCGAGCTCTCACCCCCAAGCACTGACCCGCCCCGCGATCGCGTCGTGATTTAAGGCATCTTCCTCTTGGAAAACTGCACAAACGTCTCCAGACATCTCGAAGACGCACGGAGAGCAGTGTCTTCGCTCTCTCCAACTGCTTGATGAGTAAATACGTAAGGGCAGCGTCTGCTCAGCAACGTGGAGAAATAATCCAGGTCATTTATTTGCCTCTGGATTCTTCTCCTTGAGATCTTCTTTTTCCACATGACATCCTTGTCTCTAAAATGAAGAGACACAGATTTGATGGATGGACCACTCGGTGGATAAAGAACTGGCTGGATGGTCGCACTCAAAGAGTTGTGGTCAATGGCTCGATGTCCACATGGAGACCAGTGACAAGTGGAGTTCCTCAGGGCTCTGTTCTGGGTCCAGGGCTGTTCAACATCTTTGTCAGCGACATGGATGACGGCACTGAGTGCACCCTCAGTAAGTTTGCCGACGACACCAAGCTGTGTGGTGCCGTGGACTCACTTGAGGGAAGAGGTGACATCCAGAGGGACCTTGACAGGCTTGAGAAATGGGCCAGTGCAAACTGCAGGAGCTTCAACAAGTCAAAATGCAAGGTCCTGCACCTGGGCTAATCCCAGGCACAAATACAAACTGGGCACAGAGTGGCTTGAGAGTAGCCCTGAAGAGAAGGATTTAGGAGTGTCGATAGACGAGAAGCTCAACATGAGCTGGCAGGGCGCTCATGCAGCCCAGAAGGCCAACCGCATCCTGGGATGGATCAAGAGGAATGTGGTCAGCAGGTCAAGAGAGAGGATTCTCTCCCTTTACTCTGCTCTTGTGAGACCCCACCTTGAATACTGCGTCCAGTTCTGGTGTCACCACCATAAGAGGGACATGGAGCTGTTGGAACGAGTCCAGTGGAGGCCACAAAGATTATCCAGGGGTTGGAGCAGCTCTGCTACGAGGACAGGCTGTGGGAGCTGGGATTGTTCAGCTGGAGAAAAAAAGACTCCAAGGGGACCTTATCACTGCCTGTAGTGCCTGAAGGGAACCTGCAGAAAGGCTGGGGAGGGACTTTTGACAAGCGTGTCCACTGATAGGACAAGGGGAAATGGGTTTAAATTGAAGGAGAATAGATTTAGATTGGATCTTAGGAAGAAATTCTTCAGTACGAGGGTGGCAAGACTTTGGAATAAATTGCCCAGATCGGTTGTGGCTGCCCCCTCCCTGGAAGTGTTCAAGGCCAGGTTGGACGCAGCCTTGAGTAGCCTGATCTAGTTGAGAGGCGTCCCTGCCCATGACAGGAGGTTGGATCAGATGATCTCTAAGGTCCCTTCCAACTTAGGCCATTCTGTGATTCTGTGATCTTTGAGACGGTCGTTAGGGATGGAGAGAGAGGGATCCAGCTGGAACAGAGCACACCTGAAAGTCACTTCACCAACCCACTTCTACCTATTTCCACCACCCATCGATAAACTTTTTGGTCTCCATCCCAACAGTATAGCTGCTGGATTTCGTATTTTCACAGCTATCTCAGGAATAAGTAAAAAAAATCCCCTCCAGATCAAACTGATGGTTCATGGATTAATCTGTTTTCTACGGCCACCAACTCCAGATGCTTTTATTAGAAGAGGTGTGAAGTCCTTAAATAGGAAAATGTAGAATGACAGTTGGGGAGACATCTCTTACAAATGCATATATTTAACATAATTCTAGGTAGATTTTGCTCTTAAAGTCTTGTTTTGTTAAAATCCTGCAAACACCTTGAGGTGGCGGCTTATCAAGGTGCTTCTTGCATGGGATACTTCAGCATCGTCCTTCTAACGATCGCTGGGTCTTGTTTAAGTTTTTAGGGTATTTGCTGCCATCCCCATGTCCTTTTTCAGAAGTAGCAGTCGGTGTACAGATAATTTAAAATAATATAGATAATCCTCCTGCGTAACTGAGATTGCCCTTTCCCCAGCTCTCTCCAATTCCTAGCCAACAGATAATTTTCAGAGGGCATCTTCATGCCTGCCCAAACTTGGGGTTTTTAAGCAGAAGAAGGACGTTCTCCACCATCTGAGCCTCCAGAAATATTCCCTGTGGTCTTTCACCCCATACATCAGTATCTTCCCCAAGGCCTGGGAAGAATCCCTCAGCAAGTCCCAAGCAATGTTGGTGATCCTCCTGGCAAAGTCAACAGAGTGGAGAAGGGATTTCCCCCAAAACTGGCTGGTGAGATGAGGGTTAAACTGTGGAATCATGGAATCATTTAGGTTGGAAAAGACCTTAAAGATCTATGTCCAACTGGGCCTGAATAAATTTCCTGCAGGGGCCACTCTGGCTCTGTAACCGCCAACGTGGACAAAGCTACTCAATGCTGGGTTGTAGAAGCACCAAGCAGCAACGCATCTCAAACACTTCTCAACAGTTTCCAGAGGTGTCACAGAATCATCGAATGGGTTGGGTTGGAAGGGATCTTCAAGACCACCTAGTTCCGACCCCTCTGCCATGGGCAGGGACATCTTCCACTAGATCAGGTTTTTCAAAGCCCCGTCCAACCCATCACAAAAGTTGAGTGAAGCCATCCCATTTCTCAAACGGACTTTCTGAAGAACCTTAGAGGGCAACCAAAAACCTGAGAAGACATTGAAACTGTGGTTTAACATGTTATTGCCCATCAGCTTGGATTATGGTCAACAACTCGGTAGAGACTTGGGTGCCACAGAGGCTGGGTTGCTCTGCATCGCCCCAATCTGCAACGCAACCGGACCACACGGCACCATCATTTCAAGTGGGTGAAGCTACTTATTCCCTTCTGCAAGGAAACACGTAACAGGACTCAAGACACAGGAGCAACATGGCAACACGTAGCAAGGAAAGGCTTCCCTAGGAGGAGAAATTAGCTCCGCAGCCCAGCGTGGGACTTGGGGGAAAAGCCAGTGATGCTGCAAGAGAGGGGAGACCAAGCGTGGGGACAGCACTGGAGAATGGTGGGCTCAGCAGATCCCTTCCCTGGTCAGCAGAAGCTAGAGAGGCAGCATCAGACAGCCCCGTCATTGGCAAGATCTGGTTGGACAGGGCTTTGAGCGACCTGATCTAGTGGAAGATGTCCCTGCCCATGGCACGGGCTCAAGACTAGCTGTTATGCAAAGGTCCCTCCTGACCCAAACAATTTTACGATAAGAGAGCAAAAAGAAATCAGAAAACAAAACCTCACCCATCGTGAAGGAAAGGAAGGGATGAGACAAGGAGGTTGGTGGATCTGAGCCACCTGGCACACAACAACCCAACCTCCTGAAAAGATGGTGACCGGCAGAGATGGTGATTTCTCCTTCTCCTGGGCGCTCAGCCCCATGTCCCTTTGCCCTGTGGAAGTGGCACTTGCACCCATCACCAGGGCTGAGCACCAGCCTGTTCCACAGCTGTCACCTTTCAGGGCAAAACCCTAAAGGTTTTGGAAGAAAATGGGCAGAAAATCAACTCAAGTCAAGCCCAAAAGGCTCTTGTTCCCTTTTTAGTACATTCAACGTGCTCCAGGCCAAAGAACAGAAAGAAAAGAAGAAAACAAAACTAAACCACATGAACGCATCCTCTGCTGACAAGGCTTTTCTACTGAGCAGGCATTTCTCTGACAAGCGTTATATTATCTTGTTCTTTACTTATTTATAGTGCTGGAGGGGTAGGACCGTCCCTCAAGAGGCGCTGCTAAGTTTTCTGAAGGAAATATCGGAGCTTCTCCATTGGTGCCAGACTATTATTTGCAGACAGGTTACTTTTCTTATAAACACAGGCATCAGTTTTTCCAGAAGAAAACTCTCTCAATGTGGGTCAGCGCTTAACTCGCCCGTCACGGGTCTATAAAAACAACTTCAGACGCTACGCAGGAGTCTCTCTGGTCCCAAAGATGTGTCTTTACTAAACAAGCTCCGTCTCTCCAGAAGAGGGTGAGCTGAGGTCTCCTGCAAGCGATGGTGCAGGATGTCCCTGCCTTCTCCCGGGCAATGCTCCCCTGTGGCACAGTTCCTGGCCAAGCCCACCACAGACACATCAGCCCCCAGATGGGAGCATGGACACTCCCCACTGCTGCCTTGGGATGGACGCTCAACGGCATCCGGGTTTGTCCTGTTGGCTCTTTTAGTGGGTTGAGAGTAGCCCTGAAGAGAAGGACTTGGGGGTGTTGATAGGTGAGAAGCTCAACATGAGCCAGCAGGACACTCCCACAGCTCAGAAGGCCAATCCTGTCCAGAGGAGTGTGACCAGCAGGGCAAGAGAGGGGATTCTTCCCCTTTATTCTGCTCTGGTGAGACCCCAGCTCCAACACTGCGTCCAGTGCTGGTGTCCCCACCATGAGAGGGACATGGAGCTGTTGGAACGAGTCCAGAGGAGGCCACAAAGCTGACCCAGGGACCCAGGGGCTGGAGCAACTCTGCTACGAGGACAGGCTGAGGGAGCTGGGATTGCTCAGCTGCAGAAGAGAAGACTCCAAGGGCACCTTATCCCTGCCTGCAGTGCCTGAAGGGACCTACAGGGAGGCTGGGAGGGACTTTGGACAAGAGTGTTCAGCGAAAGGACAAGGAGAAATGGATTTAAATTGAAGGAAAACAGGTTTAGATTGGATCTTAAGAAGAAATTCTTCAGTCCATGGGTGGCAAGACTCTGGGATAAATTGCCTAGAGAGGCTGGGGATGGCCTGTCCCCGGGGGGGCTGCCCCCTCCCTGGAGATATTCAAGGCCACGTTGAATGAGGCCTTGAGCAACCTGGGCTAGTTGAGAGGCGTCTCTGCCCATGGCAGGAGGTTGGAATAGATGATCTCTGAGGTCCCTTCCAGCCTAGGCCATTCTAGGATTCTATGATTCTTGGCTTGCAGGAAGACAGTCCCTTCAGTGGAGCACGTGGCTTTGCAAGAAGAGGGTTATCTGCAACGGTCAGGAGCATCCTCCTGCTGCTCTCCTCATCTGCTCCTTCCAGCCAAGATGTGTTGGGGTGGAAGATCCCAGCCACAACAGCAGACACCCTACCTAACTTTTCTAGCAGTTTCCACAATCTTACCGCACCCTCAACCCTTCTGGGTAAGGTCTACAAAACCCGAACATCCCATTTTACCAGTGGCCACGGGAAGAGGCTGGAAGCAGGAGGAGCGTCGCCACCGTCGCCCAGCGGCAGCTCGCTCAGCCCTCTCCCGACGGCGAGAGAGGCCACCGGGAGGGGCGATTCACCCCCCACGTCTGCGATTTCGAAGCGAAGACCAACCGCAATGTCAACGGGAGCAAATGAAATTTTAAGGCAAGCAAATCACAGCCCTCTCGAGCCGCGCTCCTGCAAAGCGGAGAGAGATAAGGGGGAGGAGTGAAAAGGAGAATCAATAAATCTTAACCTCATTCACAATGATCTGGAGCTCTTATTAAGTAAATTAATTTAAGTTAATTTAACTCGATCATGACTCCCGATCACAGTGATTTAGTGAGGGGGAAATTGCATTAGGAAAGGCCACACTCGCTAGATAGAAGAACGGAAGAAAATTAGATCCACTTAGCAATGTGAATTAATATGGAAATAGCAGGTGTAAATTTAACCTTATCAAGAGAGTGAAAATTATCTTCATAAATTTGGAGAAATAGCCCCCGAGTTGCTTATAAATCTATTTAAAACAAAAATATTACAAAAAGTGTAGTAAAATTAATTTAAAATATACTCCCATCTATCGCCTCTACGAAAAAGTCAGCAGCAGGGCGAAGTTTAACGCAACCTGGCAAGGAGGGGAGAACGCAACTCATCACCGAGGGATTAGCGCCGGGCGCCTCCAGACCCACGGCAACTCCTCCCGTCACTCTTTTCCCAAAGACACGTCCCTCTTCCTCTCAGTCTGTTGATTCGGAGGAATTTCTGCCCTCTTAGAGTCACCTAAAAACCAATTTGGGAGCAGGCTGTAGCCCCATCAACCTCTGAACCTCACGCTTCCGGCTTGAAGTGAAAAGGATGTTAAAAAGAAATAGTTGAGGGAGACGCACAGTGGAAGAGAAAGATGAGGTCCCACCGCCACCGAAGCTGCCCGTTGTTTTTGGCAAAAGCAAAGCGAAGCAGCTCCCGGCTCAGTGCCCGTTAACATGTCCAAGAAAATGTCATCATGAAGAGAAAATAAATAAAAAAACCAACCCGTAAAACTATCGAAGTGTTTGCCATGTGCTTCCCCTAAACCAGCCAGATGATTGATCACCAAGGTAATAGGGCGACTGAGTAAGAGATTTATTGCTTGTTTAAAGTATAATTGTTTTAATTTGTTGATGGCATTTTATCAAGATTTGTCTGAAACAGCCGCAGGATCTAAACTACATCATTTAAACGAAGGCGATGATTAATACGGATAAAATTATTCTCCAAGTGGGAGCTCTCAGCCAATCACAGCAGCAAAACCAGGTGGGTCCTCCATGAAAAATGACTGCTCGGTTGAGCAAGAACCACCACGGAGCAGAGGAAAACTCGTGCTCTGACCCTGCCCGAAGCTTGTGTCCTCCTCAGTTCTCACCGTGGTTCCTCCAGCCATCAACCATCCAGATCAGGAATAACAAGCTGAGAGGGAAGAACCTGAGCTGAAGGAGTTTTTAGAACCACAGAATGGAAGTTTCGTGAATTGGGCTTGTACATCACCGGCAAAATAGTTTTGGGCGATGTCACTTCACGGTATGACACGACGATTCTCGCTATAAAGAAGCAAAAACATCACGATGTTTCACCAGCTGGGAAAGGCATTGCCAAACGGAATCCACCAACAGACAGCACTTACAAGATGCAGATGCCCCTCCCAGGAATAAAACTGGGGTGATTACAGAGCAGGGCGAGCCTTGCCTGGCTCACATTTTCTCTTTCAAGGTCCCAGTTGAGGCACATTAATGGGAGAGAGACACTAAAGCAGCCGTTTTTCCCAGATTCCTCGTCGAACTAGAATCAGAAATCAATTTTTTCTCTGACAAATGGGCAGGATTTGCAGAGACGGAGGGAGAAGGGTCGTTTGAACAGGGCTGCCTGTGCCAGGAAGGGAAAGCAGCAGCTGTTTCCACCTAAATAAAAAGAGGAAGTTTTGCTCAAAACGAGTGGTTCAGGAGCAAAAAGCAGCAAACTGAGCTGGAGATGGGAAAGGGCAAGACACGTGTCGATGCGGATGTAACTGTGCTCATTAGGGGTGATTTGAGCTGCATTTCAGCGACTGTAGCTACAGGAGTGACCAGAACCAGAGCCAGGACTACATCAGCGCTGCAGAAGGAAACAGGAGAATAAAAGCCAAGAGAAACAAATCTTCATTTAGACCCAAAAAATGCCAGGCTGACTAATTGCCAATTAGGAAACTCTAAGAAGCAATACAACTGAAGATTTCACCGTAGCATATCGGTTCATTCACAACGTGAAAGCCACGCTGCAAAAAATTAATAGTATTTTTAAAAACTGCTTCTGGGGCCAAAAGAAGCAGCACAACAATTTAACAACCTGGCTTTCTACCACAGGTTGAGAACGGGGAGCAAGCAAGAACTCTGATGGAGTTTCAACCCTCCTGCCACGGGCAGAGACATCTCCCACTACATCAGGTTGCTCCGAGCCACGTCCAACCTGGCCTTGAACACTTCCAGGGAGGGGCTTCCTCAACTTCTCTGGGCAACCTGGTCCAGTGTCTCACCAGCCTCCTTGTGAAAAACTTCCTAGTAATATTTAATCTAAATCTACTTTTCCGTGGGGCTACTCTCCATCTTCCAGCTCGTATTTGTGGTTGGGATTTGCCTCAACCCATGTGCAGGACCTTGCACTTGGTCTTGTTGAGCTTCACAAAGTTGCCACGGGCCCACCTCCCCAGCCTGTCCAGGCCCCTCTGGACGGCATCCTTTGCCTCCAGCACCGCAGATCTCAAATCATAGAATGATTTGGGTTGGAAGGGACTTCAAAGATCATCTAGTTCCAATGTCTCCACCACGGCAGGGACATCTCCCAGTAGATCAGGTGGCTCAAGGCTCCATCCAGCCTGGGATGCTCCAGGGATGGAGCATCCACAGCCTCCCTGGGCAACCTGTGCCAGTGCCTCAGCACCCACAGGGTGAAGAACTTCTTCCTTAGATGGAGTCTAAACCATAGAATCATAGAATCATAGAATC